>NC_089835.1:6410274-6447774 GCF_035046505.1 Tiliqua scincoides
CCAGAGAAGAGTGCCACCCACCCACCCAACCCCTGTCTGAAATGATTGATTGATTGATCAGAGTGCCACCCACCCACCCAACCCCTGTCTGAAATGATTGATTGATTGACCAGAGTGCCACCCATCTGCCCAACCCCTGTCTGATATGATTGATTGATTGATTGATTGATTGATCAGAGTGCCACCCACCCACCCAACCTGTCTGAAATGATTGATTGATTGATTGATCAGAGTGCCACCCACCCACCCAACCCGTCTGAAATGATTGATCAGAGTGCCACCCACCCACCCAATCCCTGTCTGAAATGATTGATTGATTGATTGATCAGAGTGCCACCCACCCACCCAACCCGTCTGAAATGATTGATCAGAGTGCCACCCACCCACCCAACCCCTGTCTGAAATGATTGATTGATTGATCAGAGTGCCACCCACAAACCCAACCCCTGTCTGAAATGATTGATTGATTGATCAGAGTGCCACCCACCCACCCAACCCGTCTGAAATGATTGATTGATTGATCAGAGTGCCACCCACCCACCCAACCCCTGTCTGAAATGATTGATTGATTGATCAGAGTGCCACCCATCTGCCCAACCCCTGTCTGAAATGATTGATTGATTGATCAGAGTGCCACCCATCTGCCCAACCCCTGTCTGAAATGATTGATTGATTGATCAGAGTGCCACCCACCCACCCAACCCCTGTCTGAAATGATTGATTGATTCATCAGAGTGCCACCCATCTGCCCAACCCCTGTCTGATTTAATTGATTGATTGATTGATCAGAGTGCCACCCACCCACCCAACCCATCTGAAATGATTGATAGATTGATCAGAGTGCCATCCACCCACCCAATCCCTGTCTGATTTGATTGATCAAAGTATCACCCACGTGCCCAACTCCTGTATGATTTCATTGATTGATTGATTGATCAGAGAAGAGTGTATGGATTGTAGGGAAGGTCCCTCAAACTGATGTGACAGTTCCAGTTGACCTCATGGATGGGTCAGCCCTGCCCAAGTTTGGCCCAGTGGAGAGTGTTCAAGGGAATGCCAGTGTCTCAAACCTGGGCTCTTCTGTGCCCCAGTACTTCAAGGGCACCATCTACATTGCAACATGAGCTTACCTGAGCATGTGATCAGGTGATCCCCAATGGCCAATCCCTGTCCACCACACCCTTAAAGTGCTGGCTTCCTCCGTCTGAACAAATACAGGTCAAGACACAGAAAGGCAGGCAGGAGAGAGGGGGATTACCTAGAGGGGTTGGGTTTAAATCTGAGATGATGCCACATCCATCAGAGATTTTATGATACTGTCTTGGATGAACAGAGGCCTTCTGTGCTGCGTAGAGAGAACCCCTTATGGGGACCATCTCAACCACCCCACCCATGGAAATATTGAACCATTAATTCAAAGGCACAGGAACCATTTTGATGCTGGCAGGCAAGCTTTAACGGAAAGAGGCAGAGAACACATTTATTGCATCCAAAGAGACAACAAAAGGTTCTCAGCAGAGGCTCTCAAGATGCAGGGAAGGTGTGTTAAAGAGCACAGGCGATGGGGGAGGTTAGGGGGCTGAAAGCATCATAAATTCTCCTGTCCCCTGATACATCTAGGGCTCCTCAAAGAAAGTTCATCCCATCCACATCTCCGTGGCCTCCGGATTCTGAGCCTCAATGGGTGCTTTGGCAGGAAGGAAGCTCAGGCTTCATAGCGAATTTGCAAGAAAAGATAAAGGAGACGGAGCAACGGCCTCGACCAGTTCAAGGGACTGGGCGCGAAGCAGAGAGGGACTGGGCTGCACTTGATCCATTGGTGAGCTCATGGCCTTTCCCAGTTTGAAGAGACACTTGGCCAACAGTCTGAGGCAAAGAGGCAAAGAAGGAAGGCCCACAGCCAGGGAGACAGGCCAGGGACAGACTGCACTTGCTCCCAGCATGGAAGGGATTGTCACTCCCAAATTGGCCTTTTCAGCCACACTAGACGCTGTGCCAGAACCACCTTTCAGAGCGCGATACCAGAGTCTTTCGAGACTGAAGGTTGCCAACAACAACATAATAGACATATTGATGACAATGGCTTCTTGGCTCCCTCCAAGTTGAAGCGTGACCAATATCGGCGTAAAGGTATAGGGAGGAATCTGGACTTCTGCACCTGTGCCACGGCTCCCCATTCCGGTGGCGGACATCTTGGCAAGCGGCAGGTGAGTCTGAAACGATAATGAGTGGTCAACTCCAACCAGAGCACCATCATCCCGCACCCTTTCACGGCCATAAAGCTTTCAGTCAAGCGACCCATGCAGAAATGGGGCAGCCCTTCAACCCACAACATTGTCTGCAAGTGGCGTGCAGGCTCCCCCCCATTTTTGTTCAGTGCTGGCCTCCCCATTTCATGCGAGGCGCATAATGTGTCTCCCTTGAGTTGGCTTTGGGTAGAAGTGACGACATTGAAGAGGGACTGAGGGATTGAAGAGTTGAAGAGTAATTACCTCTTGAAGAGTGATTTACAGGCGCCTGGGATCAGCGCCACACTCAGCCTCTGCATGGTTCTCTCTGTCCCGTCCCCCCACTCACTCTGTCCCCCCGCCAGGTAATTTCCATCCAAGGGCGCAGCTCCTTCAGCAGAGCTACCATCTGCTTCCTGCGTAGCCGCAGTTCGGGAATCTAGTTTGTTTCGAAACTGGCTGTGCAAATTTCTTCGCCCCCCAAGACTTGCCTTACAGCAAAATCCGATCCGTGTCTACTCAGAAACAAGCCCCACTGTGTTTATTAAGGGTGGACAGTGTGATCAGGATGGCAGCTGCATTTGCTATAACTTAATAAATCCTATATGATTTGTTTCCCCGACATACTCTCTTCCCGTCTCTAGTTCCTCCTCCTCTTCACTTGGTAGCCCTGAGCTGCCTGGCATTTTTTGGGTCCTGAGCTGCCTGGCGTTTTTTGGGCATTTTGGGCTCCCATGGCACCAAAATGACTATTGCAGGACCCTGAGTGTGCTGGGCAGACACCAGCAGCTCCTTGGGGGCTTTCGTCCCCTTCCCCTGAGTAAGGGAAGGAGCCCCGCAATGGGGTTACTTGATTCTGCTGCAGCTCTTCAGCCAGCGGAGAATCAAGACGTTCTGTGGTGGGCCCTGTGGCCCAACATGGGGCTCTGGATCCGGTGGAGCTCAGCTCCCCCACCCTGCGCCTTCCCCCGCCAGCCTCCCCCCACCCTCTGCCTGCCCAGAAGGCTTCCTCCCTGCCTCTCCTGCCCACCCCATGTCTCTCTGCTACCCGGCGCTTTGCACAGAGCACCGGGCAACTAACTGTGGACCCAGCAGCGGATCTAGCCCAGCACCAGTCACGGGTGGGAAACATGGGAAAGATCATTTCATGCAGAATATAACGAACCAAGCGGTGTTCGAAGGCAGGATCCGTAATGAACAGGATCAGAATTTCAGAACCCAACCCCCCTTTCCAACCTGCCATAAGAAAATTCAGGAGACTCACCAAACACAGGAGCAGCTGTAGACCAGAAGGCAAAGGGACGCCCAGAGAACGAGGCTGGAGAAGGGCTGGAGAGTGAGAGAATTTATACTGTGGCTTTCTGCATTTCACCAGACCGAGTCAGCCCCGGAGTGCCCCATTCGGCACACTGAGGACTCCTGAGATGGCCCTGGGCTTGACTGCCTGCCCTCATTCTGTGGGCTCCAAGTTCCTTCTTAATCCTTTTTTATGTGAACGTCACTTTAAGCAACAGATAAAGAATGCCAGAGGCCTGCCTAATGGCGAGGATGACCAAACTGTTTGGGAGGTGGAATTTTTTAAGGTCGTGATGGACACTATGTGGTGTGATCCCTGGGGCATTTGGTGGGCCGCTGTGAGATACAGGAAGCTGGACTAGATGGGCCTATGGCTTGATCCAGTGGGGCTGTTCTTATGTTCTTACAGTGAACAGCCCCACTGGATCAAGCCATAGGCCCATCTAGTCCAGCTTCCTGTATCTCACAGCGGCCCACCAAATGCCCCAGGAGCGCACCAGATAACAAGAGACCTGCAAGGCATTCTGGGAATTGTAGTTAGGAACCTAAGAACAGCCCCACTGGATCAGGCTATAGACCCATCTAGTCCAGCTTCCTGTATCTCACAGCAGCCCACCAAATGCCCCAGGGATCACACCAGATAACAGGAGACCTGCAAGGCATTCTGGGAATTGTAGTTAGGAACCTAAGAACAGCCCCACTGGATCAGGCTATAGGCCCACCTAGTCCAGCTTCCTGTATCTCACAGCGGCCCACCAAATGCCCCAGGGAGCACACCAGATAACAACAGACCTCATCCTGGTGCCCTCCCTTGCATCTGGCCTTCTGACAGCCCATTTCTAAAATCAGGAGGTGCACATACAGATCATGGCTTGTAACCCCTAATGGATTTTTCCTCCAGAAACTTGTCCAATCCCCTTTTAAAGGCGTCCAGGCCAGACGCCATCACCACATCCTGTGGCAAGGAGTTCCACAGACCAACCACACGCTGAGTAAAGAAATCTTTTCTTTTGTCTGTCCTAACTCTCCCAACACTCAATTTGAGTGGATGTGCCCTGGTTCTGGTGTTACGTGAGAGTGTAAAGAGCATCTCTCTATCCACTCTGTCCACCCCTCCATAATTTTGTATGTCTCAGTCATGTCCCCCCTCAGGCGCCACTTTTCAAGGCTGAAGAGGCACAAACGCCATAACCTTTCCTCATAAGGAAGGTGCCCCAGCCCAGTAATCATCTTAGTCGCTCTCTTTTGCACCTTTTCCATTTCCACGATGTCTTTTTTGAGATGCGGTGACCAGAACTGGACGCAATACTCCAGGTGTGGCCTTACCAGCGATTTGTACAGCGGCATTATACTATTAGCCGTTTTGTTCTCAATACCTTTTCTAATGATCCCAAGCATAGAACTGGCCTTCCTTATCATTTTAAGTACCAGTGTTGACATGGGACATCCTTCCATTCCCACGGCACATTGCCTTACGTACTATATGCCAATAAAGGTCTGTTTGAGTTTGAGTTTGAACCTAATGCAACTTCGAGGTAAGGGGACAAACACTGCCTTACGTACTACATGCCAATAAAAGTCTGTTTGAGTTTCAACCTTACATTGAGGAGGCCCCCATGACTGCCACCCAGCTGCAGGATGCAGCACATGCCCCACTGGCCCAGCTATGTCATGATTAGGAATTTGGCTAGGATTGCGCCCTAAGAGAGACAGGTGCGGTCAGTGAGAGGCCTGGGTGGAGATCAGAGAAGGGGCCAAGAGGGGGACCCATTCTGGGAGATACCTCCTTGGCCTGATGGGGGGACTTTTGTAGAGCCCGCAGCCATCCAAGGTTCTCTGTATCCACGGGGGCGGCTGGAACCTACCTTCTGAGGATATGGGGGTGGGAGGTGGGGGGACATGTACACACACGCCTGCACTGTTTCTTGCCCTGTTTCCAAAGACTAAGTCAGCCTTGCAGTGCCAAATTCATTATGCACGGGCTGGGTTGTTGAGAGCATTGGCACCAGAGAAGTTCCACCAACAGGGACAAGGCCTTCCAGAACGTTGCAAAGGCTGGGCTAGCTGCGCACCCTAATTTTGGGTCGACTCACTGTTCCCAGTAAATCTTTGGGGTGGTGTTTGTCGCAGCACAAGTTGCTTCATCTCAGAAATACAGGCTGGCTGGGCAAGGAACCTGACCAACTTTCTGGCGCCAACGCAGCCCTGCCAACAGGGTGTGCATCCTGGGGGGGGGGCAGTCAAAGGGTCATCCTCAAGGTAAAGCAATGCTTGTCTCTTCCCTTGGGGCTGCTTTGTGGGCTGCAACAGCATTGGAAATTTGGTTACAATTGGGCTGTCAGTCATAGATTTGGACAGCAGGTGCCCAGCTCTTCAGGTGTCCAGCTGGCCAATTTGTTGGGGAATCAGTGTTTTTGGTTGACCCCAGTGGTGTGTCTAGGGAAAAGGGCGCCCATGGCAAGCACTGAAATTGTGTCCCATACAAACGAAGAAGGGGAGATCATGGCGTGGAAGCCAGCCCTGTCCGTCCCACCCAGTGAACTTATCCAGCAGGCTCCACAGAGGAGGGGAGACCGTGGGGTGAAATGGAAATTGAAGAAACCCCATTAACTTGAGTCAAATCCTCAGGATCGCAGGCACAAAAATTAGAAGCAGAAGAAATGAATGACCCAGAAGACATCTGAATGCTTGCAGATAATCTTTAATGGAAGGGGGGGAGAGAACAAAAATATTTTCACAGTGCAAACTGCAGGAGCTGAGCTCTTTACGGGGCAGTTAGCAGCCACCTTGCAAACTGCAGGAACTGAGCTATTTACGGGGTTCTTAGCAGCTACAGTACAGGGCTGTACTATTTTTTTCAATAGCCTCAGGACTTGAGGCACTTACAACACAATCCCATGTGCATCTACTCAGAAGTGCCATTGAACACAATGACACTTACTCCTTACTTACCTAGGATAGTGTGCCTAAGATTGCAGCCTTAGTTCTCTGATCTTGCCATCACCCTTTGGCGCCCCACCCAAAATTGGGTTGCAGCCAACCAGTGGGTCCTGACCCACAGGTTGGGAGCTACTGTGCTAGTGCCATTCAAGCTGGGTGAAGCATCGTGACTTGCCTTTGGGTTATTCAGAGGTGGGCAGAAGGTGGATTTGAGTCATTCGTACCTCTAGGAAGGACTTCCTTGAGCCTTCCACAAGTCTTCAGGTTCTGGGTCAAAATGAGTTTGGGCTTCCATATCCGGGATGGAGTAGAAGGTCTGAAAGTGGCAGAGAATCAAAGGAAGGAACAAGGAAGAGGCAGAGTTGAGCTAATGTATTCTGGATAGAAATTGAATTGAAAGAGAAATTTCAGGCGCTGGAGTCAAGGCACTCTGGTGCCAGGACCTACTTCCTGTTGATCGCTCCCTGCCGTCACGGATGATGATGCAAAACCCTTCATCCCGCGAGTCCCCACAGAGCTGGTTCCATCAATCACTCCAGTCGGGAGCGTGGGCGATTAAGACAACTGGATGCAGGCCAGTTGGACGTGGCCCCTATGAACTTGCACTCGTGGCCCCACGGCATGCCTTGGGAAGAGGGAGGTGATCCTGAAACAACAAATGAGGGAGGGCGGCGACTGCTCGACTGCGGAGGAGAGTGATGGAGAAAGATCTGAAGTCAGGAAGGGACCATTGAAGGAAAAGAAACACCCGCATTGGACATTGAAGGGTTGCGTAGTGCAAGAACCGGGATCTGCCTAAGCAGGAGGTGCAGTCCGGAGGTTGCACTGCCTGAAGCTATGAACATCAGAACAGCCCCACTGGAGCAGGCCATAGGCCCATCTAGTCCAGCTTCCTGTATCTCACAGCGGCCCACCAAATGCCCCAGGGAGCACACCACATAACAAGAGATAACAGCCTGGATGGTCCCACTACTCTTTTAGAGGGTGGGTGAGTGGGGGGGGGGGAGTCAGTTCCTTAGAAAGCAGCACGGGCTAGGCAAGGACAGTGCAGAGAGATTTGGGCGCAGCGGCAAAAATCAAAACCTCTTCCTCCCTGGAGGGACATGGGTCGGGCCAACCACCCAGCCCTTTGGGGTCAGTGGCACATGAAAACGTGGAGCATGTAGAGAAGGTGAGAGCCCTTCTCTACACCAATGCCTTCTCACGAGCAAGCAGCAGACACACACCAAAGCAGAACCCATGACAGATAGGACCCAGATTCAAGAACCTCCTCTTTCTACCCGGACAGAAGAGGTTCCAAAAAGCAGACTTACCATCCGTGGTGGGCAGCTCTGAAGACCAAGGGCTGTCAAGAAGTTCAACTGGAGCTGAGCTGAAGGGGAGGAGAATTTATCTGGTTTGTTTCTGTGCTTCAGAGGATGAGTCAGCCCCAGAGAGTCAAAATTGCCACGCCTGAGACTGCGGAGACGGGTTGTGACTTGACTCTCCGAAGCATGAACGGCGGATATGCCTGGTGGGCAGAACAAAACCTTTCATTTTGGGACATTAAAAGGTGGGCTTGCCTGTCCTCTTTCATTTCAAGTTGGCTCCGTGCCCCTTCTTGACACTTCTATAGGAACAAGGCCTTAAGTACGAGAACGTCACACATACGAGTTGTTTGGTGTAATTACACAGGGGTGCAAATTACACAAGGACACATCCGTGCCCCAGATTTGGGGGTGTACAAGGGGGTGTCTTGTGGACATCGCTCTTGAGAGGGCATGGCAAGCTCCCTTCTCTGTCGAAGCTGCTGGTGGTACCAGCAGACAGACCCACACAGGGATGCTTTAGGGCAGGGGTGTCCCAAGTTTTTGGCAGGAGGGCCACATCAGCTCTCTGACACTATGTTGGGGGCCGGGGGGAAAAAAGAATTAATTTACATTTAAAATTTGAATAAATTTACATATGTTTACATAAGTGGATATATTAAAGATGAACTTATATGAATGAATGAAGGTCTTGCAATAGCTCAAGGCCTATAAAAGGCCTTGCACAAAGCAAGGCTGGCCTTTCCTTTGCTGCTGCTACTGCATCAGAGACATGAAACAGCAAGCAGTGGAGGGTGCCCTCATCCCACACTCATGCGAGAGGTCAAACAGTCGCCCTCATGCTGAGAGCAGTTGTGTCGGTCCAGTGCGGGCTCCAATAAATCTCCGGAGGGCCAGAGGCTCATTGGAGACTGGGGTTCCCTGAGGGCCGCATTGAGAGGCCTCGAGGGCCACAAGTGTCCCCAGGGCCGGGGATCGGCCACCCCTGTTTTAGAGCGGTGGCCGCCAAACCGGACCTGGTGCCCACTGCGATCCGTCCCCCAGCTGAACAAAACTCACCATTATGCCGTTCTTCACACCGGCCAGTTGCTTCCAGGTTCGGTCGCCCCAGCAGGGTTTGGGCCCAGATTTCTGGGCAGTCACGGTTGTCTGGCACCAAAATGAGAGCAATCAGGGGCACAGGGAAGAGGCTCCCCAGTGGAACAGGAAGCTTGGAGCAGTGTTTCTCAACCAGTGGCACTAAGACCACCATTGCTACTTAGGTGATACCTTGTGGTATGTGTGGGACCCCTGGATCCCTACCACCAGGTAGCAATACAACGTGTCAAGCTAAATTACACTTGAGACAAGTGAACTGTAAGTTGTTTTCTCCTATAGTTTTCAAGTCCAAATTCGTGGAGGACGGAACCCTCCATCAGACATATGGTACATTTAAACTAATAGATGTCCAACAGGTCAATCCTCACGGGCCTCATTGCTGCCGGAACTGAATTACGGCCATCACAAACAGTGTTCTGGCAGCTGTGTGGGTCTAGAAGACTTTCAGAGAGGCCGAATTGACCCTGTATGTGGAAGTGACACAAGCAAGGCCCACGGACATGTATAGTTGGCAGGGGGTCGGATGGGGCATGTAGGGAGGAATGGGGTGGAAGGATGGAGCCATGATGGAGGGCAGAGGGAGTGGCACTTGGTGAGGGCAACTTCATAGCAACTCCCACTTTATCTCCTCGGACTTGAGCTGGTGCATGTCTGAGGAGACCCCCTGGGGACTGGTAGGCTTATGGAAGGGTCAGGGGAAATATTTGGCCTCCTCCTCCCCCTGGACAGCGCACAGGATCCGAAGCTTGACCGACGGCCCCTATAGAGGTTCAAACCAGTGCCCCACTTGGCCCTTCTGTGGTGCAAGACCTGGTTTAATAATAGACCTTTCTGGAATCGCTGCATAGCAAAACTAATCATCCATGCCCCCATTGCAAGGCTGACCATTGAAGGTCTGATGTGGTGTTTGGTGACCCCGGGGCTAGACCAGCCACCATGTCATAATTTCTGTGTTTATTACCACCTGCACTTCAACAGCTTCGGTGCACCAATTACAGCTGGGATCCCCTCTCCACCTGCCTCTTCTTCAGCCGCGCACACCTTCTCTTTGATACTCAGGGAGACAACATGAACACTGCCATTTAACTAGTTCACCTCAAGCGAGGACAGGATTACTAGGTTGTAACCCCCAAATCAAAGAGAAAGCAGGTCAAGAGGCTGCCTGAGGTCCTCCTTCTCCTTCTTCATGGATAAAACCACAGAACCCAAGGTTGAACCTAAGAAATGGCTTCTTAAGAACATAAGAACAGCCCCACTGGATCAGGCCATAGGCCCACCTAGTCCAGCTTCCTGTATCTCACAGCGGCCCACCAAACGCCCCAGGGAGCACACCAGAAAACAAGAGACCTGCAAGGCCTCCTGGGAATTGTAGTTAAGAACATAAGAACAGCCCCACTGGAGCAGGCCATAGGCCCATCTAGTCCAGCTTCCTGTATCTCACAGCAGCCCACCAAATGCCCCAGGGAGCACACCAGATAACAAGAGACCTGCAAGGCCTCCTGGGAATTGTAGTTAAGAACATAAGAACAGCCCCACTGGATCAGGCCATAGGCCCACCTAGTCCAGCTTCCTGTATCTCACAGCGGCCCACCAAATGCCCCAGGGAGCACACCAGATAACAAGAGACCTGCAAGGCCTCCTGGGAATTGTAGTTAATGTGGTATTTTCAACTGCTTAAGCAGAAGCACACAGAAAGCCTTGGTATGGCAATTGCGGGCAAACCCCCCTTGTTATTGGCAAACCGACAAGGAATGCTAGTTTCCAGGCTGAAGTGTGACAATAGCTGATACAGCACTCTGTGAAGAAGCACCCATTGTTCTCACCCCTGTATGAGATTCTAATGTGGCTTTATCTGAGAACTGAATGTAGCTGTCAATGTTGCAAGTACAATAAAAACGCAGGAGGAGGCTAGTAGAATCGGCTTTTCTCTCTCTCTGCTTTGAATCTAAAAGTCTGTCTCTCGTCTCTTCCTTGGCTCCTTGATTCTTTCCTGCACTTATTCAGCAACCTAGCCTGGGGGCTTGGTTGCTCCCCCAAGGGTCACTGCAACATCTGGCGCCCGAGCAGGGACATCTAATCCTAGAACAGGGACTTCTAGTCTCAGAACAGGAACCTCTAATCCTAGAACAGGAACCCTCTGCAACAATCAGGTACAGTAGACAGGCTGCTTGTCCTCTGGCTACCTCCCATTCATTGCTTTGACTTTCTGTTGCTCCAGTTTTCAAACCCTCAGAGTGCTTCTGCTTTAGCACTCTCCCTCAGGCAACAAGATACAGTCTTGTGTGTCTCCCAGGCAGCCTTGCGTTGCTACATTCGGGTTTATTCTGCCTCTCTGACTTTTCACTGCATCTGTTCTTATAAGCATCCTGTCTCTGAAGTCAAGTTGCTTCTCAACGCTATTGTAGCTATACCAGGCGCCCAGACGTGGGGCCAGCTAAGTATAGGAAACAAGCTTCTTTGCTCTTTTCTATATCAAGTAGCCTGTTTCGGGTTGCTTCCCAGTCATTGCTTCATCTGACCCTGAAACAGGGGCCACGCAGACTACAGCCCGCTCACCTCGCCTTGCACAGGTTACAGACGCGTCAATCATCCTTCGGGATCCCAGGTGAGTATGGGTTCCAGCCTTTCGGCTGAGCAAGAGCATCATCGCAATGACTTACGGTTCCTCCTCCGAAAAGCACAGCATTCTGTTTCCTCACAGGAGGTCACAGACTTAGTGCGTATAATTGGAGAACAATGCCCATGGTATCCGGAGGCAGGCACTTTTAGGGTACACGATTGGGAACGTATAGGAGAAACTTTACATAAAGAACCCCGGGCTTCTATTCAAGTTCTTCATTTATGGCATCTTTGTTTAAATGCTGTCAAAAGCTGCACTCCAAAGCCAGAGCCACCAGGGCAGGAGAGTAACAATGCTCCTTCTAAAAGCCCTTGTATTTCTCCTCCTCCCCCTTCTGCCCCAGCTCTGTTAGAGCAAAAAGAACCACCAAACATTAGACAACCCTCCTTCATGGAAGCCATGGCTCGCCAGGCCATGAAGTCAGAGAATTTAACAGCAGAAGAATCCCTCGAGCTATCCTTGCTCTGTCCTGTGGTGCAGGGTCACGATGCACAAGGACAGGTTACTAGAGTGTGGCAAACTCTTCCTTATTCAGCACTGAAAGAGGTAAGGGTTGCACTCAAGGATTTTGGCATCACAAGCACCTATTCCAGAGGGTTGCTAGAAGGAATTGCCAATGCATACCGTCTAGTTCCTTATGATTGGAAATCTCTCATGCGCATGGTTTTAACTCCTGCACAAAATGCAGTGTGGCTTAATGAGTTTCGCCAAACTTGTGAAATCCACGCTGCACGCCTGCGCGCACAAAATCCACAAAACAACGTAATTTGGGAACAGCTAGCGGGAGAAGGCCAATTCAGCACTACAGACATGCAGGTACAACTAGGGGACCAGTATTTAAGTGAAACAGCCAATTTTGCACTACGGGCTTTACATAAAGTCCCTGTAACAGGGCTGCCTGGAAAGTCTTTTGCAACAATTAGGCAGGGGGCGGCAGAATCCTACGTGGATTTTGTGAACTGCCTCCAGGAAGCCATTGGCAAGCAAGTGGACAATAATGAAGCAGCAGAAGAGCTGTTAATGAAACTTGCTATAGACAATGCCAATGAGGACTGCAGAAAGGCACTTCAACCCTTATCAGCAGTCTGGAACTTAACTCTGGCAGACATGATTAGAACTTGCCAGAATATAGGCACCCACAGTCACAAAGCTAGTCTCCTTGCAGCAGCCTTACAGCAGTCAGACGCCCAACTCCCATCCCTAAAGCAATCACAGTGTTCACTGATGGGTTTCCAACCAGGGGGGTAGTTACATACCAAAGGGAAGGTCAGAAAAAAAACCACACTTTATAACAAGAGCAAATTGTACAAGAGAGCTTTAAACAGCTTGGCTCCAGTTCTGATCCTCAAACTGCTACTAACAAGCTAAACTCACCCCTCCCTTTCAGTTTAGTTTGTAGTAGTTCCCTAACTTTTCAGTGTCTCTCATTCCACACACCTTTCAGAACGGCAACCATCAGCCATTTTGTCCACCAGCAGCAGTTATTACAGCTTTAAAGTCAAACTAAACCTTATTCTGTCATTAGTCAGAGCTACACCTCTTTTTATTAAGATGTTTATGTAAAGGTAATAACAAAGCTATTCAGGCTTTTAAAAAGTCTCCCTGTTCCCATAGCTTTGACTGATTCTATCCTGTTCCATCAGAATCCTATAGTTCTAATCAAGCCCTTAAGGCCTTTTTGTTTTCATATATAAGTGACTAGCAGATAGTAATATTTTAAATTAGTTGTAGTGGTTTAATTATATCAGAAAGGTTTACACAAGGTTATTTCCAGTTCAAAGTTCATTTCCAGTTCAAAGTTCAGCATTTAAGGCAACAGTATAGCTTGCATTAAAGCATAGCATTTCATAAGGCAATGGTTATGACAGAAATGAAGTCAATGTGATAAGTCATACATGATGACCATGAGTATTAAAGTGCAATGCCATTAGCTGACAGCAGAGTATGTGAATTCTATGTGTAAGATGAAACAGAATTGTTTCAGTAACAAAATGAGTTTCCACATTGAGAACCCCACATAGAACTTACACACATACAGCTCTCTTCTTCTCACACACAATCCTCAATGCTTAGACATAAATCCCTTAAGATGTTGATGTAACTTCTACTCACTCTCACTTTAACTCTAACACTCTCTCAATTGCTTAAATATAATGTGCTTTTACCCCCCATGTGCTTTTACAGATAATTGCCGGACCCAGAGTAAAAGGGCAAGCTTCATTAATAACTTAGCAGCAAGATTCTGCTATTCTGTTTATTTTCACATAAATGTTTTAAGTGTCAGCACAGTGCGTGAAGATGCGTGGCACTAAAGTTTCCTGAAGACATCCAGTGAACCAAGAACCCCTAATAAAAAGTTCAATGTTGTTGTTCTTATGTTTGTTTTTGCTTTTTATAATTGTGTTAAAAGATAGTCATTTAGCACCCCCCTTAAGGGAGTGCATAGTATGTAACCAAGTTTTTAAATTTTCCCAATGTTTGCATAGCTCATGATCTTATAATGTAAATGTAATTCATGGTGAAATCCCAATGTCCATTTTGCATGGTGTCAAATGACCCCACAATGCCAAATGCTATCTCAAAATTAAAAATAAAAATAAAAAGGGGGACAATGTGGTATTTTCAAGTGCTTAAGCAGAAGCACACAGAAAGCCTTGGTATGGCAATTGCGGGCAAACCCCCCTTGTTATTGGCAAACCGACAAGGAATGCTAGTTTCCAGGCTGAAGTGTGACAATAGCTGATACAGCACTCTGTGAAGAAGCACCCATTGTTCTCACCCCTGTATGAGATTCTAATGTGGCTTTATCTGAGAACTGAATGTAGCTGTCAATGTTGCAAGTACAATAAAAACGCAGGAGGAGGCTAGTAGAATCGGCTTTTCTCTCTCTCTGCTTTGAATCTAAAAGTCTGTCTCTCGTCTCTTCCTTGGCTCCTTGATTCTTTCCTGCACTTATTCAGCAACCTAGCCTGGGGGCTTGGTTGCTCCCCCAAGGGTCACTGCAACAGTTAAGAACATAAGAACAGCCCCACTGGATCAGGCCATAGGCCCACCTAGTCCAGCTTCCTGTATTTCACAGCGGCCCACCAAACACCCCAGGGAGCACACCAGATAACAAGAGATCTCATCCTGGTGCCCTCCCTCCTTCTGAGGAAGACCCCTTATCCATCCAGTGTTGTCCTTACTGACTGCAGCAGCTCTCCAAAATATGCAATCTCCCCCCCCTCCCATTCAGCAGCACCAAAATTGTGAGCTATGGTGAAGGGGAGGGGTCAGTGGCATAGCTAGAGGGGGTGCAAAGCACTGTGTCTTGCAGGGACAAAACATAGCATACAAGGGCCCCCCCGGTGGGGGAGCAAGTTCCATGTGGGGGGAGCAAAACAGAGCCGTATGCCTGGAATGGCTCCAAAGGGGAGGCTCCCTGAAAAACGTAGTGCTTTGTCCCCCCTCTAGCTACTGCTGGGGGTTGACCAGGAAGCCTCATCTGTAAGGAAACAGATGGTTTCCTTACCCAGGGGATAAGCCTCTGCGCTGTGGGATCAGGTCCATGGGGGGATAGGATTGGCATGGACGTTTCTACCCCGCTCCCTGGGCCAATCCACCCACCCACACATAGGATTGGTTCATCTCTGCCATTGGACCCCCAGCAAGGACAAAACCCACCCACCCAAAAGAGGCTTCTTGAGAATGCACCAGAATTTAACCCCTGGAGATCCGTGCCCCGGAGACCCCTATGGAGGGAGGTTGAAAGTGCTCAGACCCATTTCCTGTAAAACCGACCAAGCGTCCTGAGCTGACCCATTTCGTTCCACGGAGGTGTTTGTGGACTACGCAAGTGGGTCCAGGAGCCACACCACATTGTCAATTTCCCTGCAGCAAATTAAGGCACTGACCCTTCTGGAAGGGCTAAAAAAAGGTTCGTATTTTGGGGGTTTCTGGGGAGGGGCTTCCCAATCTCTGAGGGTTCCTGTCCTTTGGTATGCAATTTCTTTTTTCATCAACACAGGAAGAACGGGCTGGGCAAGCCAGGCTGAAAAGTGGTATCTAAAATTCGTAATAATCATTATTACTATTAATATATTAATATTAATATAATGACAGGGGACTGGCAGGGTATAATATACTCATCCTATTACAGAGGAGTGGAGACATTTCTAAATTAATAAGCCGGGCCCTGTGGGGTGGGATGCAGCCAAAGTTGCTGCGAAGGGCGTGACTCAGAAGACTTTCACAGTATAAAAGGACTCACAGCCCCAGACTCTTCCATCAGCTCCGCTCCGCTTCTCCTGACACCCCTTCTGGAAGCTTGGTAAGTAGAACGATGCCTCTTCTGAAGCCATTTCTCCCAACGTTGCATCAACGCAACGTCAGTCAAATGGGTACACCTGTGGGCTGGGTGGAAAATAGTCTTTAAGGAAGACTGATGGCTTCTCCCCACCCCTTCGGGAGACACGAGGGACAAGGACACCAGGGTTTGACACTAAATTGAGTTCAACATGTGCTCACATATCCAAGCGCATGTCAGCAAGATGTCGGACCTTTGGCTCTGGGTCTTGCAAGGCTTCAGATCTGGGGCACACATTCATGAGTCTGCTCCCATATATTTGAGGGAGGGATTGTCAGTATTGGAAGGTCCTATTGTTGGAGGCTTGTGGGATCTCTCTCTCTCTCCCTCCCTCCCTCCCTCCCTCTCTCTCTCTCTCTCTCTCTCTCTCTCTCACACACACACACACACACACACACACTCACACACACACAAACACACACACACACACAATCCTATGCATGTTTACTCAGAAGTAAGTCCTGCTTTGTTCAATGGGGCTTACTCCCAGGAAAGTGCATATAGGATTGCAGCCTCCATCAACCAAGCCTCCTTTTGGCTAATAGTCCTGCTTGGGAATCTGTAGAGGATCTTAAGAACTTCTAAGGGTCATAAGAACATAAGAACAGCCCCACTGGATCAGGCCATAGGTCCATCTAGTCCAGCTTCCTGTATCTCACAGCGGCCCACCAAACGCCCCAAGGAGCACACCAGATAACAAGAGACCTGCAAGGCCTCCTGGGAATTGTAGTTAAGAACATAAGAACAGCTCCACTGGATCTGGCCATAGGCCCACCTAGTCCAGCTTCCTGTATCTCACAGTGGCCCACCAAATGCCCCAGGGAGCACACCAGATAACAAGAGACCTGCAAGGCCTCCTGGGAATTGTAGTTAAGATCATAAGAACAGCCCCACTGGATCAGGCCATAGGCCCATCTAGTCCAACTTCCTGTATCTCACAGCGGCCCACCAAGGTCCAAGCTGACTTGTGCAGAAAGACCCCTGAGAAACTTCCACTGGTCTGGCTTAGGCTAGTTCGGCTACCCCCAAAGTTCCTTGTAGGGCAGGAACACAAGAGCTGTCCTCAAAGGTCTGCAGTTGTCAAAGCCAAAGTGTGGTCTCTACCATGACATGCATCCCGTGCAATGTCCCTGTTATAACTTCTGCTTCTCTGCTTCCTCCGCCTCTGCAGACTCCATCCATCGCTCCAAGATGTCCTGTTGCCCCCCCCTGTGGACCTTCCTGCGTCACCCCCTCCTGCATCCAACCGATCAGCTCTTCCTCTTCCTACCCCATTGGAGGCCTCGGCTCCCTGAGTTCCTGCTGCTTGCCATGTGGAGGCCTCTCCATGGGCAGTGGAGGCCTTTCCATGGGCGGCGGTGGAGGATCCTTGTCGGCCAGCAGCCTGGGCATCCTCGCCGGGGCCAACATGGGCTGCGTCAACCAGACCCCATCGTCGGAAGTCGTGATCCGGCCCTCTCCTGTCGTGATCACCCTTCCGGGACCCATCCTCTCCTCCTCCTGTGAGCCAGCCCGCGTGGGGGGATACTCAGCCTGCAGTGGTGGCGGATCATACGGTCGTTTCCGCTCCAGATTCTCAGGATTCCTTGGCGGGCGACGCATCACCTTCGACTAGGTGGAAGGCCCCCCCTCCAGGATCCACCGGCCACCAATGTGCATGACCCGGGTTTACGGATGACAACCTCGCAGGCCTGGCTGCTGGAAGGGCTGAGCGCCCCTTTTTTGGGGGGGAGCAGGTTCACAGCCAAGGTCTGCAGAATTGTAGAGACATAAACAACGTTTATTATGGGCTTGGTATAGCAGGATGGAGCGCAAGCAAACCAGGCCCTTTAAAAAGCACATGTGAGTTAATGCACCTCATGGATCAAAGCACATTTTGATATAAAATTGTATGCAAGACTAGATTGCCCTGATGTGTGTGTGTGTGTGTGCGTGTGCGTGGGGGGGGGGTCCCTTAGGCACAGGCCACCATTGGGAGCCATTGGTCCAATTGGCCTAAGTCTGGCCCTATTGAAGAGTACGTATAAAGACGCCATTTGTTGGATGGGATGGAAACTTCAGTGCGGACAGTCACCTTGAATTGCACGTTATCAAAAGGAATCAGTGCTGGGGCTGTGCAGGAACCCTCTGGGAGTCTTCACAAGGGCCTGGGCTGCAGCCCTCTTCCCTTGGAAGCTCTGATGCGTCTCCTCGAGAGGAACCCCATGAGATGTGTTTGGGTTCTTGCTTTTTTTGAGATTTCCACTCCCAGCCCCAAGGAAGGTCAGGAGACAGGCTCTTTGGTGCAGTAGAACAGACTTTATTAAAAGGGAATATAAAGTTCATAGAGAAAGAACATCCACAAGGGTCATGCAGAGGGTTTGGAAGAGGAACGACCAACAGTGAGGCGTCTAAGTCTAAAACGAGCAAATGGGACTTTTGAAGGGTGCTTTGGGGAAGAATGGCTAGCTCTAGACCCCAATGAAGAGAAGAAACCCAGTCAAGAAGCAAAGTCAACACAACATAGAACAGTAAAGGTGACGAGTCGTGGTTGGCCCTCCCGTGACACCTGACGAATTCATGGATTCATGGAATCCACAGTGGTTCCTGGAATAGCTAATTAACTGAAAGAGTCCTCCATGCCCCTGTTGCGCAGGGTGGACACTGAAGGTCTGGTGCGGTGTTTTGTGGCCCAAGGCTATCCATGGATGTTTACAAGCAGCTGTGGTGAGCCAGGTAATAATTTCTGCTTTTATTACAGTCCGGTCTTCAACAGTTTCGGTGTGTCATTAACAGCTGGGATCCCTTCCCGCCTTCTTCCTTTCAACAGCACAAACCGTCTCTTTAATATTCAGGACAAACAATGTTAATCAGTGCCACTTAACAGCTCTTCAAGACAGGACAGCAGTTTGGCTTCCCCACATCAAAGAGCAACAAAGAAATCAAAGAGGTCAAGGGGCATCCAGGCTCCTGGTCCCCACCACATATATTCCACCGTAATCCAGTTTATAAATCAATTCTAAGAAACTTCCTTCTGAGAAAGACCTTTTACCCATCTAGCTATTTTCCTTAGAGCTCAAGCCTAGGCATGTATACTCAGAAGTAAGTCCCATTATAGTCCGTGGGTTTACTCCCAGGAAAGCATGGGTAGGACTGTAGCCCGAGTGACTAGCAGTTCTCCAGGATTTGAGATCCGTCCCAGCTGTCATCTAGAGATAGTTCCAGGGAGTGAGCCTGGGATCTTCTACATATAAAGTCTCAGAATTAAGTCCCATTATAGTCCATGGGGTTTACTCCCAGGAAAGCATGGATAGGACTGTTGCCTGAGTGACTAGCGCTGCTCCAGGTTTTAGATTTCCCAGCTGTTATTTAGAGATAGTTCCAGGGAATGAGCCTGGGATCTTCCACATATAGAGTCTGGGGTCTTCTGCATCACTTCTACCACTGAGCCCAGCCCTCAATGTCCCACTTGGACACGTTCCACAATGTTCCTTGTTTAAATATTCTTATCCTGGTTCAAATGGATAGCCAGGATTGGCCAAATCCACCCACCGGACCACGGAGAGATTCCCAAGAGAGGCTTTATAGGGTGGCACCAAAATGTAACTCGTGGAGGACTCCAAGGCACATGCAGGGAAGCTGGAAGGACTCAGATATATTTCCTATACTGTTGATAAAGTGTTTTGAGGCAACCTATTTATTTCAACAAAGGTTTTTGAAGGGTTAATTTTGCTGCAGCAAACTAAGACGCTGACCTCTCCGGGAGTGGGAAAAAATTCATACTTCCTGATTTGGGTTCCAGGAGAGCCCTGGCATACCTGGGGAGAGGCAGCAGTTGCACATGCCCTGGTGGCGCAAGGGACATGGCACAAGGCAGTGCAGACCTGTCACCCACTCTCCTGCGCCACCAGTCCTGTGGCACCCTGTACAGAGGCCCTGTTCGAAGGCCCAGGGAGGGTTTCTAAGACCTTCTGAGGAACCAAAGCATCACAAAAGTGGGTTTTAGACCTTCTGGGTGCCTCAGATGTCCTTCGGAGGACCAGAAGAGGTCGCGTGTGGACTCCTCGACCCTCTGAAAGCCCCTCAGGTGTGACTGTGGAGGGGGGATTCTGTAGTACTGACCCCTGGTGGCCCAGGGGTTCACACATGCTGGGGAAGGCTTCCAAATCTCTGAGGTTCCCTTGCCTGTGCCTGGAGTGCTTTGGGATGCTTTTTTGTTTGTTTGTTTCCCTTCATCTGACCGAAGGAGATGAAGTCATCACAGGAAAGATGGGCTGGACAAGTGGCCTTGAACCGCGGCGAATAAATATTCTTACTAGTACTACAACTGCTACTACTACTACTAATAATAATAATGACAAGGGACTGGCAGGGTGTAATGGTTGCTGGCAAACTTCAGTCTCGAAAGACTACGGTATTGCGCTCAGGGTGTAATATTAGCATCCAATTACAGAGAGCTGAAAACGGAGGCATGCCAAAATTAAGAGGCAGGGTCCCTTGGGGTGGGGCGCATCCAGACAGGTCTGTGCTCTGAGGGCCTGACTCAGGAGTCCTCAACAGTATAAAAGGACTCACAACTCCAGACTCCTCCATCTGCTCTTCCCGCTTCCCTCAACGCCTCTTCTGAAAGCTTGGTAAGTGGAACGATGCCTCTCTGAAAGCTCCTTCAATATGTCTGGTGGCTCTCTCTCTCTCTCTCTCTCTCTCTCTCTCTCTCTCTCTCCTCCTCCTCCTCCTCCTCCTCTCCCCTTCTCTTCCCCCCCTCTCTCTCTTCACCCCCCAAGTCTCCTTTTTGAATAGGAATATTCAAAATATTCCTGACCTTCCCCAAGGAAGGTCAGGAGACAGGCTCTTTGGTGCAGTAGAATAGTAGAATATTCTCTCTCTCTCTCTCTCTCTCTCTCTCTCTCCTCCTCCTCCTCCTCCTCCTCCTCCTCCTCCTCTCCCCCCCCTCTCTCTTTCTCTCCGGGATGCAGGAGGAACCTAAGGGCCAACCTCAAATTGGGTCTAACTTTTGCAAAGATTGGTCAAACTTTGCTTCCATGTCTCACAAGACTTCACATCTCGGTCACAGGTTCATGGCTGTCATGATCTATCTATCTATCTATCTATCTATCTATCTATCTATCTATCTATCTATCTATCTATCTATCTATCTATCTATCTATCTATCTAATTCCACTTGCAAACCTTAGAGGGTGTTCAAAATTTTAAGGTCCTACTGTTGAATGCTCGCAAGACTTCTCTCTCTCTCTCTCACTCACTCACTCACTCATTCACTCACTACTACTCCTCCCTCTCTCCCTCTCTCTCTTTCTTCTCTCTCTCCCTCTCTTTCTCTCTAACATCTTCTCAGACTGCATTCCACCCTTTCCACACTTGCCCAGTAGTAAGCCCCATTGACTATAATGGGACTTACTTCTGAGTAGGCATACATAGGATTGGGGTTCTAAGAGTCCAAGCTGGTCTGTACAGAAAGACCCCTGAGAAATTTCCCACAGGTCTGATCAAGCTAATTTTGCTTCTTTCAAAATTACTTGGGGGGTCTCCCTTGGGCAGGAAAGATCTGATGTTCTGAAATTGTGGTCACGATCCTGATGTAAGCTACCTCAGAAGGCCAGAGGCAGGGGAGGGCACCAGGATGCAGGTTGTGTATTGCTCACTGGTGTGATCCCTGAAGCATCTGGTGGGCCAATGTGAGATCCAGGAAGCTGGACCAGATGGGCCCTTGGCCTAATCCAGTGGGACTGTTCTGATGTTCTCCAGTGGATCATGTTTGGTCAGAGTTCTCCGCTATGACCTCTCTCATCTTGGGTGCCCCTCCCTGGCATAGCTCAGAGCCTCACTGAGTAACTCAAGCCCCTTCGCCACGACAAGGCAGTGATCCATGAAGGGAATAAGCCCCAAATTGGGACCCTTCTTATGTTCTCATGCCCTTTGCAATGCACCTGTTTAACTCCTCCTTCTCTGCTTCCTCCTCCCCCAAATCCTGCCCCTGCAAACTCCATCCATCGCTCCAAGATGTCCTGTTGCCCCCCCCTGTGGACCTTCCTGCGTCACCCCCTCCTGCATCCAACTGATTAGCTCTTCCTCTTCCTACGACATCGGAGGCCTCGCCTTCCTGAGTTCCTGCTGCTCGCCCTGTGGAAGCCTCTCCATGGGCAGTGGAGGTGGATCCGTGTCGGCCAGCAGCCTGGGCATCCTCGCCGGGGCCAACGTGGGCGGCGTCAACCAGATTCCACAATCGGAGATTTTGATCCAGCCCCCTCCCATCATGATCATCTTTCCAGGATCCATCCTCACCTCCTCCTTTGAGCCAGTCCTTGTGGGGGGATACTCAGCCGGTGGTGGTGGCGGATCATATGGTCGTTACCGCTCCAGTGGCTCAGGACTCCTTGGCAGGGGACGCGGTTTTGTGTACGGCAACTACTACTAGGTGGAAGGCCCCCCCTCCAGGATCCACCGGCCACCAATGTGCATGACCCGGGTTTACGGATGACGACCTCGCAGGCCTGGCTGCTGGAAGGGCTGAGCACCCCTCGTCCGACCCCTCCGTTGATGGGGTGCTCAGCAACTCCAACAGCCATGGCCGTGATCTTGCTACAAACCTTTGCTCTTTCCCACTGTGCTTTGCTTCCTCTCTGCTCACATCCCCTCCCTTGTGCAGAGGCAGAGACCACCCTGTGGTCAAAGCAAAGGGGATGCCCTCAAGTCCTACACAAATCCTATTTGTGACCCCTTGAGGAGGCTTCCCTTTGAGTTGGCTGGGGTGGTGCCAAGTGTCGCTGCTTCCCTCTTGTGCTTCTCTTCCTTGGAAGTCGCAAGCAATGTCTGCCGAGTTCTTCCTTTGTCATTAAATCTTTACTGCAGCAAAGCAACTGCCTCTTGTGTTTTGTGTCCCCCTCCCCTCAATTTCCTGTTCATATATGGTAGAAGCTCACCAGCTAAACAGAAAGTACCAAACAACGGTGTGGTCAGAGAAGGGCACTACCCA
Organism: Tiliqua scincoides; assembly: GCF_035046505.1. Lineage (NCBI taxonomy): Eukaryota > Metazoa > Chordata > Lepidosauria > Squamata > Scincidae > Tiliqua > Tiliqua scincoides. The sequence goes on from NC_089835.1 coordinate 6,433,082, forward strand.
CCCAACCCCTGCCTGATGCGACAGCCTCAGTTGGCCTCATGAATGGGCCGGCCCTGCCCAGGATTGACCCAGTGGAGCGTGGTCAGGGGAGTGCTTGTGTCTCCAATCAGGGCTCATTTGTGCCACCAGCCTTTCAAGGGCGCCATCTATATTGCAGTTGGAGTTTGCCCATGTGCCCAATCAGGTGACCCCAATGGCCAATCCCTGTCCACCACAATGTGCTCCCTTCTGCACCTGAATCATTTGTGTCTTGCCTGGAATTTGACTCTCCTGCCTGCCCTACTCCTTCTTAACCCCACTTAGGACCATCGGATGCCCCCCGACATTGAGTCAGGTCCTTGGATCATCCACCTCAATGTTGTCAGACAGCGACGGGCAGGGCTTTGGACAGTGGTCTTCTCCAGAACTACCTGAGAGGCCTTCAACCTGGGCCCTTCTGATTTCTGAGCCCATGTTCCCCCATTGACCTGTGGTCACGATCCCAGGCTTGGGGGAGAGTCCGGAGAGAAAGCAATCCACGGCCGGTACATTGAGATCGTTGTGCAGCTCTTCCAATGAGGAGTGTATGGATCACTTTGTTCCTGCTCAAGATGTAACATAACTTTTTAAAATTAGGACACTTTGTTTTAAAAAAAATCCTAGTATTTTTAAAAGTAGAATTTGGGCAGCCCTTATCCAAAGTGCTTGGGACTGCAAGTGTTTTGGATGTCCGATTCTTGCATATACCTAATGAGAGATCTTGGGGATCAGGCCCCTGTCTAAACACGTGATTCATTTACATTTTCATATGCACCTTATACACATAGCCACAAGGTAATTTTAAACAACATCCATCCATCCACCCACCCACCCACCCATCCATCTTTTGAAAAATTATCCCACATCTAGTTCCCTTACACCGATGATCTCAGAACCAAACCCTTTCAAACAACCTCCAATCGTGTCTTGGGAGGAACTTTCCTACCCCTGTTGACATCAAAACCCCTATTGGGGTAGTTAAAACACCCCGAGAGACTGCACTTTATTTAAAAGCGAACATAATGTCCATAGAGGAAAAACATCCACAAGGGTCATGCAGAGGGTTGGGAAGAGGAACGACCAACAGTGAGGCGTCTAAGTCTAACACAAGCAAATGGGACTTTTGAAGGGTGGTTTGGGGAAGAATGGCTAGCTCGAGACCCCAATGAAGAGAGGAAAGCCAGTCAAGAAGCAAAGTCAACACAACATTGAACAGCACAGGTGAGGAGTCCCCACAGAAGCTACAGGTGGGAGTTAGAACTCCAAATCCCCCACACATTGGATCGCCAACATCCGTACGCTTAGCCAGAATCCATAGCAAAGACTTCAACTCCTTATTGACCACGAACCCACAGAGAGCCCTCCCTGGGGGTTTAGCAGGGGATGCAGGAAGGGACACAGCCGAGTGGGATGACGTTGCAAGACGAGCCGCCGCTCACTGGGAGGAGAGGTCCGCAGGGGACGGTGCAGGAGGGCAGGCAAGACGGGATGGAGCAGGTGGGGATGCAGGAGGGCTGGACGCTGCACACCGGAGAGATGGGTCCACAGGGGATGGCGCAGCTGGGCAGGCAAGGAGAGGGGATGGTGCCGGCTTTTACAGTGTTTGTGAGGCCTCCCTGTGGGGGGAGGGGAGGGGGGGCCCGCGCGGCCTTTCCGAGGGGGACCCCTTGTGGAGGCCTCAGACTTGTTCCCCACGAGAAGGGGGGTTTGCATCACCCGGTTCCCCTTCTTTGGGTTGGCAGCATTCATTAGTCAGGAGCAGGGGCTGCTAGCAGCAGGTCCTCCTGCCTGCTCCTCTGACTCCCCACTGCCTTGTCATCCCTGGCCTCCAGGTTTATGTAGGGCAGGCCCCTCCCCTTTGGCCCCTCCCCTTCCCTCACAGGGATGGTACAAAAAGGGCCTGTCTGGGGGCCTGCCCTTCCCTGGGCTTACCACCACTCCTCCCCTTCCTCTCTCTGTTTCCCTCCCACCTCCTCTCACCTGGAGTTGCCAGGCTTGTTCCTGAGAGGGCTGGGAAGGCTGCTGCCTCTGCTCTGGTCCAGAAGCCTCCTCCCGGGCTAAGCTGGGGAGGAGGGGGACCCCGACAATGTTCCTCCAACAAGATCTCACATTCACATGGCAAAAAGCGTCGAGTTAAATTCCACTTACCAAGATGGCCGAAGCAGACAAGACAAGAGGGTGCAGATGAAGCTGCTGGAAGGAACCAGCAGTGCAGGAGCTTTTGAAACACCTTCTCGAGGAGCCTGAGGGGCAGGATCCAACCCTGCCCCAGACTGGCTGGCGTTCATGACATGCTTTGTCGTTCATGGGGCTCTCAGTGATAGACCTTTGTTGTTTGGGTGGTGCTCCTTGCAAGGTCCCTTCCTTTTAGACTCTCGCACTTTAAAAAGACGGGAGCCTTCGTCTGTGAGGTCTCAAGGCATCAATTTAGAGGTGGACCACAGGGCCAGCCGTCTTCTCCATGCTCACTGGGACTCCAGCTTCAGAGGAAGACCTATCTGTTCCACAGCTTCAAGTCTCTTGGGGGGAACAAGTCTCTTTCAGCTGTCTGCTGCGGCTGCTCCCGTGAAAGTGGCAAAGGGGGTAACAGGAGGCACCTGTGCTGGGAGGGGGGCTGCCTCCCTCCGCCCCCTGAGCTCACTGCCCTCCTCTCCCTTCACCCCCACCTCCCCGCATTGGTTTCCCTTTCCAATTTTGCCGCTCTGCAGGCTGAAGCTCCCTGTTTTTCCCTTCCCCAACTCTCCAGCAGGCTCAGCCAATCAGCATCCAGCAGGCTCCCGGCTTTTTCGGTTGGAATGGCTCAGGGCCCTTCACTGGCTGACCGCCAGCCAATCCTGAGCCGCCCTCCTCCTCAGCCACTGCGAGCCCTTGCAGCCCGCCTTTCCCTGAGCAGGTCCCCACTCAGTGCAAGGAGAGGCTTTTCCTCCACAGCAGGGGAGACATCCTGTGTGTCTACTCAGTTGTAAGCCCCATTACAGCGGATGAAGCTGTCCAGCTTCCTGTATCTCACAGCGGCCCACCAAATGCCCCAGGGAGCACACCTGGTAACAAGAGACCTCATCCTGGTGCCCTCCCTTGCATCTGGCATTCTGACATAACCCATTTCTAAAATCAGGAGGTTGCACATACACATCATGGCTTGTAACCCGTATTGGATTTTTCCTCGAGAAACTTGTCCAATCCCCTTTTAAAGGCGTCCAGGCCAGATGCTGTCACCACATCCTGTGGCAAGGAGTTCCACAGACCAACCACATGCTGAGTAAAGAAATATTTCCTTTTGTCTGTCCCAACGCTCAATTTGAGTGGATGTCCCCTGGTTCTGGTGTTATGTGAGAGTGTAAGGAGCATCTCTCTATCCACTCTGTCCACCCCCTGCATAATTTTGTATGTCTCAATCATGTCCCCCCTCAGGCGCCTCTTTTCTAGGCTGAAGAGGCCCAAACGCTGTAGCCTTTCCTCATAAGGAAGGTGCCCCAGCCCCGTAATCATCTTAGTCTCTCTCTTTTGCACCTTTTCCATTTCCACTATGTCTTTTTTGAGATGCGGCGACCAGAACTGGACACAATACTGCAGGTGTGGCCTTACCAGCTATTTGTACAACGGCATTTTAATATTAGCCGTTTTCTTCTCAATAACTTTTCTAATGATCCCAAGCATAGAATTGGCCTTCTTTATCGTTTTAAGTACCAGTGTTGACAGTGTTGACATGTGAAACACACAACAACACATTGAAACTGACAATGTGTAGAGTTCAGTGAAAGGTCTTTGTCCTAGGGAAGTGGCCCATCCACCACACAAGGGAGGTCTATCTCGGTGGTGGTGTGGTTGCATGGAAGACCACAAAAATACGGTGTGTAGGAGAGAAAGAGGTCCCTCCCCCCATTCTTCAAATGAACCTGTTGAGCACAATCAATGTGATCCACTTTTAAATCAGCGCACTGCTTTCTAGCATACATCATAGGTGTGTAATAGTCCAAAATGAAAGTGGGAAAGAGGGCGTGATGTCAATAATTAGCTAAAGGTGAAGATCACAAAACATGAAAGGTCCAGGCCACATGTACTTTATGGTTCATAAATGGTAGCTTCCACAAGCCAGGCATAGATCCTGCCCTGTAGGCTCTACAGAAACTGTATAAAAGTGCTCTGCTGGTTGGGATCTACTACAGCTTCCTTGCATTCTCTCCCGTCTCCCATTCAGCTTCTCTGGTCAGTAAGTTGGATTTCACTCCCTATTCGTTCCTGGTTCTGTGAGGTGTGGTTTGGTGGACCTCATAAAAGGGGCACATGTTTTCATAGATGTCCCACACTAAATGTTGGCAACCTTCAGTCTCGAAAGACTATGGTATCGCACTCTGAAAGGTGGTTCTGGCACAGCGTCTAGTGTGGCTGAAAAGGCCGATTCGGGAGTGACAATCCCTTCCACACTGGGAGCAAGTGCAGTCTGTCCCTGGCCTGTCTCCCTGGCTATGGGCCTTCCTTCTTTGCCTCTTAGCCTCAGACTGTTGGCCAAGTGTCTCTTCAAACTGGGAAAGGCCATGTTGCACAGCCTGCCTCCAAGCGGGCCGCTCAGAGGCCAGGGTTTCCCACTTGTTGAGGTCCACTCCTAAGGCCTTCAGATCCCTCTTGCAGATGTCCTTGTATCGCAGCTGTGGTCTACCTGTAGGGCGCTTTCCTTGCACAAGTTCTCCATAGAGGAGATCCTTTGGGATCCGGCCATCATCCATTCTCACGACATGACCGAGCCAACGCAGGCGTCTCTGTTTCAGTAGTGCATACATGCTAGGGATTCCAGCATGTTCCAGGACTGTGTTGTTTGAAACTTTGTCCTGCCAGGTGATGCCGAGAATACGTCGGAGGCAGCGCATGTGGAAAGCATTCAGTTTCCTCTCCTGTTGTGTGTCCCACACTACATAGTTGGCAACCTTCAGTCTCGAAAGACTATGGTATCGCGCTCTGAAAGGTGGTCCCACACTGCTTGAAAGTAAATGTTGCTTTATGCTTGTTGTGTGTTCTGGAGATGATCAAGGCCAATGGGTTCGTGGGCCAGTGGAACTGGGGGAACTGGTTTCAGTGGACTCCAACAAAAGACCCCCAAATGGTCAACTCAGGTTGGTCAACTCTGTGTGAGTTCTTGGTCAACACAGATCCCAATGGCTTGGCCAAGGATGGTTGGTTGGTTGGCAATCTTAAGTCTCAAAAGACTATGGTATAAGCCTACAGCACCCGGTATTCCCAGGCGATCTCCCATCCAAGTACTAACCAGGCCTGACCCTGCTTAGCTTCCGAGATCATGGTATAAGCCTATAGCACCCAGTATTCCCAGGCGGTCTCCCATCCAAGTACTAACCAGGCCTGACCCTGCTTAGCTTCCGAGATCATGGTATAAGCCTACAGCACCCGGTATTCCCAGGCGGTCTCCCATCCAAGTACTAACCAGGCCTGACCCTGCTTAGTTTCCGAGATCATGGTATAAGCCTACAGCGCCCGTTATTCCCAGGCGGTCTCCCATCCAAGTACTAACCAGGCCTGACCCTGCTTAGCTTCCGAGATCATGGTATAAGCCTATAGCGCCCGGTATTCCCAGGCGGTCTCCCATCCAAGTACTAACCAGGCCTGACCCTGCTTAGCTTCCAAGATCAGACAAGATCAGGCATGTGCAGGGTAACAGTTGCTGCCAAGGCTCTGATGGAAACTGGGTGAATTCCCAGTAAATCCCATTAGGAAAAAGAAAGAATGGAGAATGGACTTCATAAATAACCTGTTCTTTGAAAGTGCAGTCCTGGGGTATCTTAACTACCCCAATAGGTGTTTTGATGTCAACAGGGGTAGTTCTCCCAAGTCAAGACTGGGGATTTTTTTAGGGTTTGGTTCTGGGAACCAAAGTAGATGTAGGATAACATTTCTAAATTAAAATATAAAATGTTAGCCACCCGCCTTTGTAACCCTGAATGAGATGACAACCTTGTTGTGAAACCAGCCAAGGCCCAGTTGCCGCCCTCTGCAGAGACAATCTGCCTACTAGAAATATTGGCTTCCCCTCTTGACCAGGCCAGCTTGCTGCTTCCTGACCTTTGAAAACCTAGACTTGACCCATCACAACTTTGAAAAGCACCTTGAGAGGTCTGCCAAAACACCAGGAGCTCCTGAGCCTTCCAACTGCAGATGGCTGACCTGAAAAATGCAGGTGGAATCTTGGGGTTCATCATTTGCTTGCAGGACAATCGAGGTTTTACAGGGTCAGTCTGAATGCAAAAAGGATAGATGGATTCCAGACATTTATTGTCCCTCACGTATTTCCCCCCCTGCCTTACACTACACACTTGAGTTCTCACTGACTTGCATGTGGACTTAAAGGGGGTGTACAACCAACCACACATGGTGGACAGGAAGACGGTCACCCAAGTCTTCATTGCTAAGGGCAAGATTATTGAATGAGTCCCAACTCAACATTCTGGTTGTGAGTTGCGCAGGTGCCATCTTAGATATGCACACCTTTCTGGGGGCCTTCACACCTGCGCAGGTGCATTCCTTCACCTCTCTTGTGTCCTGCTCCAGGCTCACCTCCGTCAGCGCCAACATGTCCAGCTGTTGCATGCCATCCTGTGCTGCCCCATCTGGCCCCGTCCTTCCCATCAGCGTGGAGTCCTGTGGCACCCCGGCCTGCGGCATCTCGTGCGGCTCCATCGCTCCGCTGTGCGTCCAGCCTTCCTGCAGCATCTCCTGCGGCCCCGTCGCTCCACAGTGCTGCATCCCCCTTCCCTACCCCCTGCGCTTACCCCGTTGGACCCCTTGCTCCACTGTACCAGACTTCCTGTGTCCCAACCTGCAGCATCCCCTGTGGCCCCATAGCCCCACAGTGCTGCATCCCGTCTCCCTGCCTTCCGCAATGCACCATCCCCTGTGGGCCAATCGGTCCCTTGTGCGGTGTTCAGTCTTCCTGTGTCCCCACCTGCGCCGTCCCCTGTGGACCCATCTCTCCGGTGTGCAGCGTCCAGCCCTCCTGCATCCCCACCTGCTCCATCCCACTCGGCTGCGTCCCTTCCTGCATCCCCTGCTAAACCCCCAGGGAGGGCTCTCTGTGGGTTCCTGGTCAATAGGGAATTGAAATCTTTGCTATGGATTCTGGCTAAGCATACGGATGTTGGCGATCCAATGTGTGGGGGATTTGGAGTCCTAACTCCCACCTGTAGCTTCTGTGGGGACTCCTCACCTGTGCTGTTCAATGTTGTGTTGAATTTGCTTCTTGACTGGCTTTCCTCTCTTCGTTGGGGTCTAGAGCTATCTATTCTTCCCTAAACCACCCTTCAAACGTCCCATTTGCTCGTGTTAGACTTAGACACCTCACTGTTGGTCGTTCCTCTTCCAAACCCTCTGCATGACCCTTGTGGATATTCTTTCTCTTTGGACATTATGTTCCCTTTTAAATAAAGTGCAGTCTCTTGGGAGTTTTAACTACCCCAATAGGGTTTTGATGTCAACTGGGGTAGGAAAGTTCCTCCAAGACAAGATTGGCAGTTGTTTTAAAGGGTTTGGTTCTGAGATCACCTGTGTAAGGAAACTAGATGTGGGATAACTTTTCAAAAGATAGATAGATAGATAGATAGATAGATAGATAGATAGATAGATAGATAGATAGATAGATAGATAGATAGATAGATATTGTATAAAATTACCTTGTGACTATGTGTATAAGGTGCATATGAAAATGTAAATGAATCACGTGTTTAGACAGGGGCCTGATCCCCAAGATCTCTCATTAGGTATATGCAAGAATCGGACATCCAAAACACTTGCAGTCCCAAGCACTTTGGATAAGGGCTGCCCAAATTCTACTTTTAAAAATACTAGGATTTTTTTTTATACAAAGTGTCCTAATTTTAAAAAGTCATCTTACATCTTGAGCAGGAACAAAGTGATCCATACGCTCCTCATTGGAAGAGCTCCACACATGATCTCGATGTACCGGCTGTGGATCACTTTCTCTCCGGACTCTCCCCCAAGCCTGGGATCATGACCACAGGTCAATGGGGGAACATGGGCTCAGAAAGCAGAAGGGCCATGTTGAAGGCCTCCCAAGTAGTTCTGGAGAACTACAGAGGTCCACAGCGGGGGCAACAGGACATCTTGGAGCGATGGATGGAGTCTGCAGGGGCAGGATTTGGGGGTGGAAGAAGCAGAGGAGGAAGAGTTAAACAGGGGCATTTCAAAGGACATAAAAACATAAGAAGGGTCCCAATTTGGGGCTTATCCCCTTCATGGATCACTGCCTTGTCGTGGCGAAGGGGCTTGAGTTACTCAGTGAGGCTCTGAGCTATGCCAGGGAGGGGCACCCAAGATGAGAGAGGTCATAGCGGAGAACTCTGACCAAACAGGATCCACTGGAGAACTTAAGAACATCAGAACAGCCCCACTGGATTAGGCCAAGGGCCCATCTGGTCCAGCTTCCTGGATCTCACATCGGCCCACCAAATGCCCCAGGGAGCACACCAGTACACAACCTGCATCCTGGTGCCCTCCCCTGCCTCTGGCCTTCTGAGGTAGCTTACATCAGGATTGTGACCACAATTTCAGAACATCAGATCTTTCCTGCCCAAGGGAGACCCCCAAGTAATTTTGAAGGAAGCAAAATTAGCTTGATCAGACCTGAGGGAAATTTCTCAGGGGTCTTTCTGTACAGACCAGCTTGGACTCTTAGAACCCCAATCCTATGTATGCCTACTCAGAAGTAAGTCCCATTATAGTCAATGGGGTTTACTACTGGGCAAGTGTGGAAAGGGTGGAATGCTGTCTGAGAAGATGTTAGGATGCTCTACTGCTATTCCTATTCAAAAAGGAGACTTGGGGGGTGAAGAAAGAGAGAGAGGGAGGAGGAGTAGTGAGTGAATGAGTGAGAGAGAGAGAGAGAGAGAGAAGTCTTGCAAGCATTCAACAGTAGAACCTTAAAATATTGAACACCCTGTAAGTTTTGCCAGTGGAATTAGATAGATAGATAGATAGATAGATAGATAGATAGATAGATAGATAGATAGATAGATAGATAGATAGATAGATAGATAGATAGATAGATCATGACAGTCACGAACCTGTGCCCGAGATGTGAAGTCTTGTAAGACATGGAAGCAAAGTTTGACCAACCTTTGCAAAAGTTAGACCCAATTTGAGGTTGGCCCTTAGGTTCCTCCTGCATCCCGGGGAGAGAGAGAGAGAGAGAGAGAGAGAGAGAGAGAGAGAGAGAGAATATTCTACTATTCTACTGCACCAAAGAGCCTGTCTCCTGACCTTCCTTGGGGAAGGTCAGGAATATTTTGAATATTCCTATTCAAAAAGGAGACTTGGGGGTGAAGAGGGAGAGAGGGGGGGGAGAGAGGAGGAGGAGGAGGAGGAGAGAGAGAGAGGGGGGGAGGAGGAGGAGGAGGAGGAGGAGGAGGAGGAGGAGGAGGAGAGAGAGAGAGAGAGAGAGAGAGAGAGAGAGAGAGAGAGAGAGCCACCAGACATCTTGAAGGAACTTTAAGAGAGGCATCATTCCACTTACCAAGCTGTCAGAACAGGCGTTGAGTGAAGCGGGAAGAGCAGATGGAGGAGTCTGGAGTTGTGAGTCCTTTTATACTGTTGAGGACTCCTGAGTCAGGTCCTCAGAGCACAGACCTGTCTGGATGCGCTCCACCCCAAGGGACCCTGCCTCTTAATTTTGGCATGCCTCCGTTTTCAGCTCTCTGTAATTGGATGCTAATATTACACCCTGAGCGCAATACCGTAGTCTTTCGAGACTGAAGTTTGCCAGCAACCATTACACCCTGCCAGTCCCTTGTCATTATTATTATTAGTATTAGTAGTAGCAGTTGTAGTAGTAGTAAGAATATTTATTTGCCGCTGTTCAAGGCCACTTGTCCAGCCCATCTTTCCTGTGATGACTTCATCTCCTTCGGTCAGATGAAGGGAAACAAACAAACGAAAAAGCATCCCAAAGCACTCCAGGCACAGGCAAGGGAACCTCAGAGATTTGGAAGCCTTCCCCAGCATGTGTGAACCCCTGTGCCACCAGGGGTCAGTACTACAGAATCCCCCCCCCACAGTCACACCGGAGGGGCTTTCAGAGGGTCGAGGAGGCCACACGCGACCTCTTCTGGTCCTCCGAAGGACATCTGAGGCACCCAGAAGGTCTAAAACCCACTTTTGTGATGTTTTGGTTCCTCAGAAGGTCTTAGAAACCCTCCCTGGGCCTTCGAACAGGGCCTCTGTACAGGGTGCCACAGGACTGGTGGCGCAGGGGAGTGGGTGACAGGTCTGCACTGCCTTGTGCCATGTCCCTTGCACCACCAGGGCATGTGCAACCGCTGCCCCTCCCCATGTATGCCAGGGCTCTCCTGGAACCCAAATCAGGAAGTATGAATTTTTTCCCACTCCCGGAGAGGTCAGCGTCTTAGTTTGCTGCAGCAAAATTAACCCTTCAAAAACCTTTGTTGAAATAAATAGGTTGCCTCAAAACACTTTATCAACAGTATAGGAAATGTATCTGAGTTCTTCCAGCTTCCCTGCATGTGCCTCGGAGTCCTCCACGAGTTACATTTTGGTGCCACCCTATAAAGCCTCTCTTGGAAATCTCTCCGTGGTCCGGTGGGTGGATTTGGCCAATCCTGGCTATCCATTTGAACCAGGATAAGAATATTTAAACAAGGAACATTGTGGAACGTGTCCAAGTGGGACATTGAGGGCTGGGCTCAGTGGTAGAAGTGATGCAGAAGACCCCAGACTCTATATGTAGAAGATCCCAGGCTCATTCCCTGGAACTATCTCTAGATGACAGCTGGGAAATCTCGAAACCTGGAGAACCGCTAGTCACTCAGGCTACAGTCCTACCCATGCTTTCCTGGGAGTAAACCCCACGGACTATAATGGGACTTACTTCTGAGTAGACATGCCTAGGCTTGAGCTCTAAGGAAAATAGCTAGATGGGTAAAAGGTCTTTCTCAGAAGGAAGTTTCTTAGAATTGATTTACAAACTGGATTACGGTGGAATATGTGTGGTGGGGACCAGGAGCCTGGATGCCCCTTGACCTCTTTGATTTCTTTGTTGCTCTTTGATGTGGGGAAGCCAAACTGCTGTCCTGTCTTGAAGAGCTGTTAAGTGGCACTGATTTACATTGTTTGTCCTGAATATTAAAGAGACGGTTTGTGCTGTTGAAAGGAAGAAGGTGGGAAGGGATCCCAGCTGTTAATGACACACCGAAACTGTTGAAGACCGGACTGTAATAAAAGCAGAAATTATTACCTGGCTCACCACAGCTGCTTGTAAACATCCATGGATAGCCTTGGGCCACAAAACACCGCACCAGACCTTCAATGTCCACCCTGCGCAACAGGGGCATGGAGGACTCTTTCAGTTAATTAGCTATTCCAGGAACCACCGTGGATTCCATGAATCCATGAATTCGTCAGGTGTCACGGGAGGGCCAACTGGGGCACGCTGGCTGGAGCTTCAGAACCTCTACAGGGAACAAGCTTTGGACCCTGTGCACTGTCCAGGGAGGGGAAAGGGGGATTATTTTCCCTTACTCCTCCATAAACCTACCAATGGGTCTTCTTGGACCAAGTACCACTCCGTCCAATCTTCGTCATGCCTCCAGCCTTCCCCCATTCTATCCCACTGTGCCCTTTTTCTCCCTATGTGCCCCACTGTGATCCCCTGCCAAACTATCTCCTAAGGTGGGCCTTCCTTGCCCCACCTCCACATGCAAGGCCTCTCTGGATGTGTTCCGGACATTTCTGGGGGAGTCATTTAGGGGGGATCATGTAGTTCTGGAGAACTGGAAAGCTAAGAACACGCTTGAGGCACATGTCAATGTTTTGGGGTCAAGAAGTGAGCCGTGCATGCTTAATTTTCTGGAATAGATATGCTCCAAACTAGGTGGTGAGATAGTTTCTGTGACTTAAGATACACATAAAGCTTTAACAACATTGCACATCTTCATAAAGGTCTGCATCCTGTCCCGTTGGGTTTGTTGACTGTGCACTGGGCAGTTACTCAATAATAAAGGAGAGATATATCTGAGTCTAAGCTGCTTGTGTCTTCAGTGTGTGATATCTCCAGATTAGACTTCCAGGAGAAGGGCTGGTTCCCCAAGGAGAGGAAGACTTTTCTTCCCTGCTGTACGAACTTGTTGGGCACAGCCAGTTTGATCCATGTTTAAATTAGTGTACTAATTTCTAGCAGGCAACTTACAGCCCAAGCCCAGCTCAGCATAATTTGATGTAATGCGACTTATTCCCAGATAAGTGTGTACAGGATTGTAGACTTCGCTTTGTAATGTCCCAAAATGAAAGGGGAAAACAGGGCGTGATGATCATAATTTGTATGGTTCTCAAAAGATGATGATCACAGGACATGAAAGGTCCGAGGTGGATTTGCTTTGTAATTCATAAACAGAAGTTTCCACAAGCCAGGGATGGATCTTGCCCTGTAGGCTCTTCAGAAACTGTATAAAAGTCCTGTCCTGGTTGGAACCTACTGCAGCTTTCCTTGCTTTCTCTTGAGTCTCTCGTTCCACTTCTCTGGTCGGTAAGTTGGATTTAACTCCCTATTCGTTCCTGGTCTTGTGAGCATGAGATGTGGTTTGGCGGACCTCGTCAAAGTGGCACTTGGTCACACAGACGTCCCACACTTCTTGAAAGTGAATATGCCTGTTGTGTTTTCTGGAGATGATCAAGAGCAACGGGTTCACGGGCCACTGGAACCGGGGCTATTGGGTTCCAAGACAAGACCCCAAATGGTCAACTCAGGTTGGTCAACTCCACGTGAATTCTTAGGGCACAATCCTAACCTACTTTCCAGCACTGACATAGCTGAGCTATTATGGCGTGCACTGCATCCTGCAGTGGGGAGGCATTCAAGGAGGCCTCCTCCAGGTAAGGACATGTTTGTGACCTTACCTTGGGGCTGCATTGCGGCTTGGTCAGGGCCGGAAAGTTGGTTAGGATTGCGCCCTCAGTCAACACAGATCCAAATGGTTTGGCCAAGGCTCTGATGGAAACTGGGTGAATTCCCAGTAAATCCCATTAGGAAAAAAAATGGAGAATGAACTTCATAAATACCCTTAATGTGTTCTTTGAAAGTGCAGTCTCTTGGGGTGTTTTAACTACCCCAATAGGTGTTTTGATGCCAACTGGGGTAGGAAAGTTCCTCCCAAGACAGGATTGGGGGTTGTTTTAAAGGGTTTGGTTCTGAGATCATCTGTGTAAGGAAACTAGATGTGGAATAACTTTTCACAAGATAGATAGATAGATAGATAGATAGATAGATAGATAGATAGATAGATAGATAGATGGGGAAAGAAAGGTGATCAGCTGACTCTTCATTGTTAAGGGAAAGATTCTTTAATGAGTCCCAGCTCAACATTCTGGTTGTGAGTTGCGCGGGTTCCATCTTAGATACGCACACCTTTTTGGGGAACTTCACCCCTGCGCAGGTACGTTCCTTCACCTCTCTTGTGTCTTGCTCCAGGCTCACCTCCATCAGCTCCAACATGTCCAGCTGTTGCATGCCATCCTGTGCCGCCCCATCTGGGCCGGTCCTTCCCATTAGCGTGGAGTCCTGCGGCACCCCGGCCTGCGGCGTCAAGTGCGGCTCCATCGCTCCGCTGTGCGTCCAGCCTTCCTGCGGCATCTCGTGTGGCTCCATCGCTCCGCTGTGCGTCCAGCCTTCCTGCACCGTCCCCTGCGGACCTCTCCTCCCAGTGAGCGGTGGCTCGTCTTGCACCGTCATCCCACTCGGCTGTGTCCCGTCCTGCATCCCCTGCTAAACCCCCAAGGAGGGCTCTCTGTGGGTTCCTGGTCAATATGGAGTTGAAGTCTTTGCTGTGGATTCTGGCTAAGCGTACGGATGTTGGCGATCCAATGTGTGGGGGATTTGGAGTTCTAACTCCCACCAGTAGCTTCTATGGGGACTCGTCACCTGTGCTGTTCAATGGTGTGTTGACTTTGCTTCTTGACTGGCTTTCCTCTCTTCATTGGGGTCTAGAGCTATCCATTCTTCCCCAAACCACCCTTCAAAAGTCCCATTTGCTTGTGTTAGACTTAGACGCCTCACTGTTGGTTGTTCCTCTTCCAAACCCTCTGCATGACCCTTGTGGATGTTCTTTCTCTATGAACTTTATTTTCCCTTTTAATAAAGTCTGTTCTACTGCACCAAAGAGCCTGTCTCCTGACCTTCCTTGGGGCTGGGAGCAGAAATCTCTAAAAAAGCAAGAACCCAAACGCATCTCATAGGGTTTCCTCTCCAGGAGACGCATCAGAGCTTCCAAGGGAAGAGGGCTGCAGCCCAGGCCCTTGTGAAGACTCCCAGAGGCTTCCTGCACAGCCCCAGCACTGATTCCTTTTGATAACGTGCAATTCAAGGTGACTGTCCGCCCTGGAGCGTTCCCATTGCTTCCAACAAATTGCATCTTTATACAGGTACACCTCAGTAAGAGTAATTAAAACTGTAATTATTAGAGAGTGAAGATAATTGGCGGGCAGGCAGGTGTTCTTCAGAAGTTGGCATGGGTAGCCTCAGAGCATTATGTGCAACATGACTTCTAAGCCAATGATTAAAAGGTGGCAGCCCTCCCCTTACCTGCGCTGGAACAAGCAGGCAGGCTGGCTTGCTCTGCCTCCAGTGCAGAGTGGGAGGTGACTGTGGT
>NC_089835.1:6452774-6605274 GCF_035046505.1 Tiliqua scincoides
ATGGAGTTGAAGTCTTTGCTATGGATTCTGGCTAAGCGTACGGATGTTGGCAATCCAATGTGTGGGGGATTTGGAGTTCTAACTCCCACCTGTAGCTTCTGTGGGGACTCCTCACCTGTGCTGTTCTATGTTGTGTTGACTTTGCTTCTTGACTGGCTTTCCTCTCTTCATTGGGGTTTAGAGCTATCTATTCTTCCCCAAACCACCCTTCAAAAGTCCCATTTGCTTGTGTTAGACTTAGACGCCTCACTGTTGGTCGTTCCTCTTCCCAACCCTCTGCATGACCCTTGTGGATGTTTTTCCTCTATGGACATTATGTTCGCTTTTAAATAAAGTGCAGCCTCTTGGGGTGTTTTAACTACCCCAATAGGGGTTTTGATGTCAACTGGGGTAGGAAAATTCCTCCCAAGACAAGACTGGGGGTTGTTTTAAAGGGTTTGGTTCTGAGATCATCTGTGTAAGGAAACTAGATGTGGGATAACTTTTCAAAAGAAATATATATATCTTTTTTATTTATATATTAAATTTTATTTAATATATTTTATTTTATTATTTTATTTATTATTTATTATTTATTATTTATTATTTATTATTTTATTATATATATATATATAAGTAAGGAAAGAAGGAAGGGATAGATAGATGGATAGATGGATAGATAGATATTGTTTAAATATCTATCTATCTATCTAATATTGTTTAAATATTTTTTTAAAATTACCTTGCGGCTATGTGTATAAGGTGCATATGAAAATGTAGATGAATCACGTGTTTAGACAGGAGCCTAATCCCCAAGATCGGACATACAAAACACAAAAAATACTAGGATTTTTTTTAAAACAAAGTGTCCTAATTTTAAAAAGTCATCTTACATCTTGAGCAGGAACAAAGTGATCCATACGCTCCTCATTGGAAGAGCTGCACACGTGATCTCAATGTACCGGCTGTGGATCGCTTTCTCTGTGGAGTCTCCCCCAAGCCTGGGATCGTGACCACAGGTCAATGGGGGAACATGGGCTCAGAAAGCAGAAGGGCCCAGGTTGAAGGCCTCCCAGGTAGTTCTGGAGAAGACCACTGTCCAAAGCCCTGCCCGTCGCTGTCTGACAACATTGAGGTGGATGATCCAAGGACCTGACTCAATGTCGGGGGGCATCCGATGGTCCTAAGTGCGGTTAAGAAGGAGTAGGGCAGGCAGGAGAGTCAAATTCCAGGCAAGACCCAAATGATTCAGGTGCAGAAGGGAGCACATTGGGGTGGACAGGGATTGGCCACTGGGGTCACCTGATTGGGCACATGGGCAAACTCCAACTGCAATATAGATGGCGCCCTTGAAAGGCTGGTGGCACGAATGAGCCCTGATTGGAGACACAAGCACTCCCCTGACCACTCTCCACTGGGTCAAACCCAGGCAGGGCTGGCCCATTCATGAGGCCGTTGCAACAGGCAGGGGTTGGGTGGGTAGTGCCCTTCTCTGACCACTCCGTTGTTTGGTACTTTCTGTTTAGCTGGTGAGCTTCTACCATATATGAACAGGAAATTGAGGGGAGGGGGACACAAAACACAAGAGGCAGTTGCTTTGCTGCAGTAAAGATTTAATGACAAAGGAAGAACTCGGCAGACATTGCTTGCGACTTCCAAGGAAGAGAAGCACAAGAGGGAAGCAGCGACACTTGGCACCACCCCAGCCAACTCAAAGGGAAGCCTCCTCAAGGGGTCACAAACAGGATTTGTGTAGGACTTGAGGGCATCCCCTTGGCTTTGACCACAGGGTGGTCTCTGCCTCTGCACAAGGGAGGGGATGTGAGCAGAGAGGAAGCAAAGCACAGTGGGAAAGAGCAAAGGTTTGTAGCAAGATCACGGCCATGGCTGTTGGAGTTGCTGAGCACCCCATCAACGGAGGGGTCGGACGAGGGGTGCTCAGCCCTTCCAGCAGCCAAGCCGGCGAGGTCTTTATCCATAAATCCGGGTCATGCACGTGGGTGGCCGTTGGATCCTGGAGGCGGGGCCTTCCACCTAGTAGCAGATACGGCACACAGAACCACGTCTCCTGCCAAGGAGTCCTGAGCCACTGGAGAGGTAACCACCGTATGATCCACCTCCACTTCAGGCTGAGTATCCCCCCACGAGGACTGGCTCACCGGAGGAGGTGAGGATGGCTCCCGGAATGGTGACCACGATGGGAGCGGGCTGAAGCATGATTTCCGACGTTGGGGTCTGGTTGACGCAGCCCACGTTGGCCCCGGCGAGGATGCCCAGGCTGCTGGCCGACACGGATCCACCTCCACCGCCCATGGAGAGGCCTCCACAGAGCGAGCAGCAGGAACTCAGGGAGCCGAGGCCTCCGATGGGGTAGGAAGAGGAAGAGCTGATCGGTTGGATGCAGGAGGGGGTGACGCAGGAAGGTCCACAGGGGGGGCAACGGGACATCTTGGAGCGATGGATGGAGTCTGCAGGGGCGGAGGAGGCAGAGAAGCAGAAGTTATAACAGGGACGTTGCACGGGATGCATGTCATGGTAGTGACCACACTTTGGCTTTGACAACAGCAGACCTTGGGGACAGCTCTTGTGTTCCTGCCCTACAAATAACTTTGGGGGAAGCCGAACTAGCCTAAGCCAGACCAGTGGAAGTTTCTCAGGGGTTTTTCTGCACAAGTCAGCTTGGACCTTGGTGGGCCGCTGTGAGATACAGGAAGCTGGACTAGATGGGCCTATGGCCTGATCCAGTGGGGCTGCTCTTATGTTCTTATGTGAGAGAGAACCCACAAGCCTCCAACAATAGGACCTTCCAATAATGACCATCCCTCCCACAAAGATATGGGAGCAGACTCATGAATGTGTGCCCCAGATCTGAAGCCCTGCAAGACCCACAGCCAAAGGTCCGACATCTTGCTGACATGCGCTTGGATATGTGAGCACATGTTGGACTCAATTTAGTGTCAAACCCTGGTGTCCTTGTCCCTTGTGTCTCCCTAGGGGGGGGGGGGGAGAAGCCATCAGTCATCCTTAAAGACTATCTTCCGCCCAGCCCACTGGTGTACCCATTTGACCTACGTTGCGTTGATGCAACGTTGGGAGAAATGGCTTCAGAAGAGGCATCGTTCCACTTACCAAGCTTCCGGAAGAGGTGTCAGGAGAAGCGGAGCGGAGCTGATGGAAGAGTCTGGGGCTGTGAGTCTTTTTATACTGTGAAAGTCTTCTGAGTCACGCCCTTCGCAGCAACTTTGGCTGCATCCCACCCCACAGGGCCCGGCTTATTGATTTAGAAATGTCTCCCTTCCCAGCCCTCTGTAATAGGATGGGCATATTATACCCTGCCAGTCCCCCGTCATTATAATGATTATTACGAATTTTAGATGCCACTTTTCAACCTGGCTTGCCCAGCCCATTCTTCCTGTGTTGATGAAAAAAGAAATTGCATACCAAAGGACAGGAACCCTCAGAGATTGGGAAGCCCCTCCCCAGAAACCCCCAAAATACGAACCTTTTTTTAGCTCTTCCAGAAGGGTCAGTGCCTTAATTTGCTGCAAGGAAATTGACAATGTGGTGTGGCTCCTGGACCCACTTGCGTAGTCCACAAACACCTCCGTGGAACGAAATGGGTCAGCTCAGGACGCTTGGTCGGTTTTACAGGAAATGGGTCTGAGCACTTTCCACCTCCCTCCATAGGGGTCTCCGGGGCACGGATCTCCAGGGGTTAAATTCTGGTGCATTCTCAAGAAGCCTCTTTTGGGTGGGTGGGTTTTGTCCTTGCTGAGGGTCCAATGGCAGAGATGGAGCAATCCTATGTGTGGGTGGGTGGATTGGCCCAGGGAGTGGGGTAGAAACGTCCATGCCAATCCTATCCCCCCATGTACCTGATCCCACAGCGCAGAGGCTTATCCCCTGGGTAAGGAAACCATCTGTTTCCTTACAGATGAGGCGTCCTGGTCTATCCCTTACCAGTACCTGGGGGGCCAAAGCACTAAGTTTTTCAGGGAGCCTCCCCTTTGGAGCCATTCCAGGCATACGCCTCTGTTTTGCTCCCCCCACCTGGAATGTCTCCCCCCACCTGGAATTTGCTCCCCCCACCAGGGGGCCCTTGCATGCTGTGGTTTGGCTCCATGCAAAACACACTGCTTTGCACCCCCTCTAGCTATGCCACTGACCCCTCCCCTTCACCATAGGTCACAATTTTGGTGCTGCTGAATTGTAGGCGGAGATTACAAATTTTGGAGAGTAGCCGCAGTCAGTGAGGACAACACTGGATGGATAAGGGGTCTTCCTCAGAAGAAGGGAGGGCACCAGGATGAGGTCTCTTGTTATCTGGTGTGCTCCCTGGGGCGTTTGGTGGGCCGCTGTGAGATACAGGAAGCTGGACTAGATGGGCCTATGCCCTGATCCAGTGGGGCTGTTCTTATGTTCTTAACTACAATTCCCAGGAGGCCTTGCAGGTTTCTTGTTATCTGGTGTGCTCCCTGGGGAATTTGGTGGGCCGCTGTGAGATACGGGAAGCTGGACTAGGTGGGTCTATGGCCTGATCCATTGGGGCTGTTCTTATGTTCTTAAGAAGCCATTTCTTAGGTTCAACCTTGGGTTCTGTGGTTTTATCCGTGATGAAGGAGAAGGAGGACCTCAGGCAGCCTCTTGACCTTCTTTCTCTTTGATTTGGGGGTTACAACCTAGTAATCCTGTCCTCTCTTGAGGTGAACTATTTAAATGGCAGTGTTCATGTTGTCTCCCTGAGTATCAAAGAGAAGGTGTGCGCGGCTGAAGAAGAGGCAGGTGGAGAGGGGATCCCAGCTGTAATTGGCGCACCGAAGCTGTTGAAGTGCAGGTGGTAATAAACACAGAAATTATGACATGGTGGCTGGTCTAGCCCCGGGGTCACCAAACACCACATCAGACCTTCAATGGTCAGCCTTGCAATGGGGGCATGGATGATTAGTTTTGCTATGCAGCGATTCCAGAAAGGTCTATTATTAAACCAGGTCTTGCACCACAGAAGGGCCAAGTGGGGCACTGGTTTGAACCTCTACAGGGGCCGTCGGTCAAGCTTCGGACCCTGTGCGCTATCCAGGGGGAGGGGGAGGGCAACTGTTTCCCCTGACCCTTCCATAAGCCTACCAGTCCCCAGGGGGTCTCCTCAGACATGCACCAGCTCAAGTCCGAGGAGATAAAGTGGGAGTTGCTATGAAGTTGCCCTCACCAAGTGCCACTCCCTCTGCCCTGCGTCATGCCTCCAGGCTTCCACCACATTCCTCCCTACTTGCCCCATCCGACCCCCTGCCAACTATACCTGTCCGTGGGCCTTGCTTGTGTCACTTCCACATACAGGGTCAATCTGGCCTCTCTGAAAGTCTTCTAGACCCACACAGCTGCCAGAACACAAGTTTGTGATGGCCGTAATTCAGTTCCGGCAGCAATGAGGCCCGTGAAGACCTGTTGGACATCTGTTAGTTTAAATGTACCATATGTCTGATGGAGGGTTCCGTCCTCCACGAATTTGGACTTGAAAACTATAGGAGAAAACAACTTACAGTTCACTTGTCTCAAGTGTAATTTAGCTTGACACGTTGTATTGCTACCTGGTGGTAGGGATCCAGGGGTCCCGCACATACCACAAGGTATCACCTAAGTAGCAATGGTGGTCTTAGTGCCACTGGTTGAGAAACACTGCTCCAAGCTTCCTGTTCCACTGGGGAGCCTCTTCTCTGTGCCCCTGATTGCTCCCATTTTGGTGCCAGACAACCGTGACTGCCCAGAAATCTGGGCCCAAACCCTGCTGGGGCGACCGGACCTGGAAGCAACTGGCCGGTGTGAAGAACAGCATAATGGTGACCTTTGTTCACCTGGAGGACGGATCGCAGTGGGCACCAGGTCCGGTTTGGCGGCCACCGCTCTAAAACAGGGGTGGCCAAACCCTGGCCCTGGGGACACTTGCGGCCCTCGAGGCCTCTCAATGCGGCCCTCAGGGAACCCCCAGTCTCCAATGAGCCTCTGGCCCTCCGGAGATTTATTGGAGCCCGCACTGGACCGACACAACTGCTCTCAGCATGAGGGCAACTGTTTGACCTCTCGCGGGAATGTAGGATGAAGGCTCCCTCCACTGCTTGCCGTTTCATGTCTCTGATGCAGTAGCAGCAGCAAAGGAAAGGCCAGCCTTGCTTTGTGCGAGGCCTTTTATAGGCCTTGAGCTATTGCAAGACCTTCATTCATTCATATAAGTTCATCTTTAATATATTCACTTATGTAAAGATATGTAAATTTATTCAAATTTTAAATGTAAATTAATTCTTTTTTCCCCCCGGCCCCCAACATAGTGTCAGAGAGCTGATGTGGCCCTCCTGCCAAAAACTTGGGACACCCCTGCCCTAAAGCATCCCTGTGTGGGTCTGTCTGCTGGTACCACCAGCAGCTTCGACAGAGAAGGGAGCTTGCCATGCCCTCTCAAGAGCGATCCCCGCAAGACACCCCCTTGTACCCCCCCAAATCTGGGGCACGGATTTGTCCTTGTGTTATTTGCACCCCTGTGTAATTACATAAAACAACTCGTATGTGTGACGTTCTCGTGCTTAAGGCCTTGTTCCTATAAAAGTGTCAAGACGGGGCACGGAGTCAACTTGAAATGAGAGAGGACAGGCAAGCCCACCTTTTAATGTCCCAAAATGAAAGGTTTTGTTCTGCCCACCAGGCATATCCGCCGTTCATGCTTCGGAGAGTCAAGTCACAACCCGTCTCCGCAGTCTCAGGCGTGGCAATTTTGACTCTCTGGGGCTGACTCATCCTCTGAAGCGCAGAAACAAACCAGATAAATTCTCCTTCCCTTCAGCTCAGCTCCAGTTGAACTTCTTGACAGCCCTTGGTCTTCAGAGCTGCCCACCACGGATGGTAAGTCTGCTTTTTGGAACCTCTTCTGTCCGGGTAGAAAGAGGAGGTTCTGGAATCTGGGTCCTATCTGTCATGGGTTCTGCTTTGGTGTGTGTCTGCTGCTTGCTCGTGAGAAGGCATTGGTGTAGAGAAGGGCTCTCACCTTCTCTACATGCTCCACGTTTTCATGTGCACTGACCCCAAAGGGCTGGGTGGTTGGCCCGACCCACGTCCCTCCAGGGAGGAAGAGGCTTTGATTTTTGCCGCTGCGCCCAAATCTCTCTGCACTGTCCTTGCCTAGCCCGTGCTGCTTTCTAAGGAACTGACTTCCCCCCCCCACTCACCCACCCTCTAAAAGAGTAGTGGGACCATCCAGGCTGTTATCTCTTGTTATGTGGTGTGCTCCCTGGGGCATTTGGTGGGCCGCTGTGAGATACAGGAAGCTGGACTAGATGGGCCTATGGCCTGCTCCAGTGGGGCTGTTCTGATGTTCATAGCTTCAGGCAGTGCAACCTCCGGACTGCACCTCCTGCCTAGGCAGATCCCGGTTCTTGCACTACGCAACCCCTCAATGTCCAATGCGGGTGTTTCTTTTCCTTCAATGGTCCCTTCCTGACTTCAGATCTTTCTCCATCACTCTCTTCCGCAGTCGAGCAGTCGCCGCCCTCCCTCATTTGTTGTTTCAGGATCACCTCCCTCTTCCCAAGGCATGCCGTGGGGCCACGAGTGCAAGTTCATAGGGGCCACGTCCAACTGGCCTGCATCCAGGGCTTGTCTTAATCGCCCACGCTCCCGACTGGAGTGATTGATGGAACCAGCTCTGTGGGGACTCTCGGGATGAAGGGTTTTGCATCATCATCCGTGACGGCAGGGAGCGATCAACAGGAAGTAGGTCCTGGCACCAGAGTGCCTTGACTCTAGCGCCTGAAATTTCTCTTTCAATTCAATTTCTATCCAGAATACTTTAGCTCAACTCTGCCTCTTCCTTGTGCCTTCCTTTGATTCTCTGCCACTTTCAGAACTTCTACTCCATCCCGGATATGGAAGCCCAAACCCATTTTGACCCAGAACCTGAAGACTTGTGGAAGGCTCAAGGAAGTCCTTCCTAGAGGTACGAATGACTCAAATCCACCTTCTGCCCACCTCTGAATAACCCAAAGGCAAGTCATGATGCTTCACCCAGCTTGAATGGCACTAGCACAGTAGCTCCCAACCTGTGGGTCAGGACCCACTGGTTGGCTGCAACCCAATTTTGGGTGGGGCTCCAAAGGGTGATGGAAAGATCAGCGAACTAAGGCTGCAATCTTAGGCACACTATCCTAGGTAAGTAAGGAGTAAGTGTCATTGTGTTCAATGGCACTTCTGAGTAGATGCACATAGGATTGTGTTGTAAGTGCCTCAAGTCCTGAGGAAAAAAATAGTACAGCCCTGTACTGTAGCTGCTAAGAACCCCGTAAAGAGCTCGGCTCATGCAGTTTGCAAGGTGGCTGCTAACTGCCCCGTAAAGAGCTCAGTTCCTGCAGTTTGCACTGTGAAAATATTTTTGTTCTCTCACCCCCCTTCCATTAAAGATTATCTGCAAGCATTCAGATGTCTTCTGGGTCATTAATTTCTTCTGCTTCTAATTTTTGTGCCTGCGATCCTGAGGATTTGACTCAAGTTAATGGGGTTTCTTCAATTTCCATTTCACCCCACGGTCTCCCCTCCTCTGTGGAGCCTGCTGGATAAGTTCACTGGGTGGGACGGACAGGGCT
Organism: Tiliqua scincoides; assembly: GCF_035046505.1. NCBI lineage: Eukaryota > Metazoa > Chordata > Lepidosauria > Squamata > Scincidae > Tiliqua > Tiliqua scincoides. The sequence continues at coordinate 6,461,375 of NC_089835.1, forward strand.
GGCTTCCACGCTATGATCTCCCCTTCTCCGTTTGTATGGGACACAATTTCCGTGCTTGCCATGGGCGCCCTTTTCCCTAGACACACCACTGGGGTCAACCAAAAACACTGATTCCCCAACAAATTGGCCAGCTGGACACCTGAAGAGCTGGGCACCTGCTGTCCAAATCTATGACTGACAGCGCAATTGTAACCAAATTCCCAATGCTGTTGCAGCCCACAAAGCAGCCCCAAGGGAAGAGAACAAGCATTGCTTGACCTTGAGGATGACCCTTTGACTGCCCCCCCCAGGATGCACACCCTGTTGGCAGGGCTGCGTTGGCGCCAGAAAGTTGGTCAGGTTCCTTGCCCAGCCAGCCTGTATTTCTGAGATGAAGCAACTTGTGCTGCGACAAACACCACCCCAAAGATTTATTGGGAACAGTGCGTCGACCCAAAATTAGGGTGCGCAGCTAGCCCAGCCTTTGCAATGTTCTGGAAGGCCTTGTCCCTGTTGGTGGAACTTCTCTGGTGCCAATGCTCTCAACAACCCAGCCCGTGCATAATGAATTTGGCACTGCAAGGCTGACTTAGTCTTTTGAAACAGGGCAAGAAACAGTGCAGGCGTGTGTGTCCATGTCCCCCCACGCCCCACCCCCGTATCCTCAGAAGGTAGGTTCCAGCCGCCCCCGTGGATACAGAGAACCTTGGATGGCAGCGGGCTCTACAAAAGTCCCTCCATCAGGCCAAGGAGGTATCTCCCAGAATGGGTCCTGGCCCCTCCTCTGATCTCTACCCAGGCCTCTCACTGACCCCCATGTCTCTCTTAGGGCGCAATCCTAGCCAAATTCCAAGTCATGACATAGCTGGGCCAGTGGGGCATGTGCTGCATCCTGCAGCTGGGTGGCAGTCATGGGGGCCTCCTCAATGTAAGGTTGAAACTCAAACAGACTTTTATTGGCATGTAGTACGTAAGGCAGTGTTTGTCCCCTTACCTCGAAATTGCATTAGGTTCAAACTCAAACTCAAACAGACCTATATTGGCATATAGTACATAAGGCAATGTTAGTCCCATGACCTCAAAGTTGCATTGCCCTTATGTTGGCGCTGGAAAGTCGGTTTGGATTGTGCCCTTACTCTTGCCACGACGGGCTCCCACCGCTTCTTCTCCCCAAGCCCATCTTGCTCCGTATTTACCCCTCGCTTCGTGCAAACTCCAAAGCGAACTGGTTGATGCTTCCACCCAAAAATACGTGACCTCCTTTTTACATCGCCCTCTGTGCCGTGGGAATGGAAGGATGTCCCATGTCAACACTGGTACTTAAAAAGATAAAGAAGGCCAATTCTATGCTTGGGATCATTAGAAAATGTATTGAGAACAAAACAGCTAATATTATAATACCGTTGTACAAATCGCTGCTAAGGCCACACCTGAAGTATTGTGTCCAGTTCTGGTCACCGCATCTTAAAAAAGAATATAGTGGAAATGGAAAAGGTGCAAAAGAGAGCGACTAAGATGATTACAGGGCTGGGGCACCTTCCTTATGAGGAAAGGCTACGGCGTTTGGGCCTCTTCAGCCTAGAAAAGAGACGCTTGAGGGGGGACATGATTGAGACATACAAAATTATGCAGGGGATGGACAGAGTGGATAGGGAGATGCTCTTTACACTCTCACATAATACCAGAACCAGGGCACATCCACTCAAATTGAGTGTTGGGAGGGTTAGGACAGACAAAAGAAAATATTTCTTTACTCAGCGTGTGGTTGGTCTGTGGAACTCCTTGCCACAGGATGTGGTGATGGCGTCTGGCCTGGACACCTTTAAAAGGGGATTGGACAAGTTTCTGGAGGAAAACACAATTTTGGGTTACAAGCCATGATGTGCATGTGCACCTCCTGATTTTAGAAATGGGCTATGTCAGAAGGACAGATGCAAGGAAGGGCACCAGGATGAGGTCTGTTGTTATCTGGTGTGCTCCCTGGGGCATTTGGTGGGCCGCTGTGAGATACAGGCAGCTGGACTAGATGGGTCTATAGCCTGATCCAGTGGGGCTGTTCTTATGTTTTTAACTACAATTCCCAGGAAGCCTTGCAGGTCTCTTGTTATCAGGTGTGCTCCCTGGGGCATTTGGTGGGCTGCTGTGAGATACAGGAAGCTGGACTAGATGAGTCTATAGCCTGATCCAGTGGGGCTGTTCTTAGGTTCCTAACTACAATTCCCAGAATGCCTTGCAGGTCTCTTGTTATCTGGTGCGCTCCCTGGGGCATTTGGTGGGCTGCTGTGAGATACAGGAAGCTGGATTAGATGGGCCTATGGCCTGATCCAGTGGGGCTGTTCACTGTAAGAACAGAAGAACAGCCCCACTGCATCAAGCCATAGGCCCATCTAGTCCAGCTTCCTGTATCTCACAGCGGCCCACCAAATGCCCCAGGGATCACACCACATAGTGTCCGTCACGACCTTAAAAAATGCCACCTCCCAAACAGTTTGGTCATCCTCGCCATTAGGCAGGCGTCTGGCATTCTTTATCTGTTGCATAAAGTGACGTTCACATAAAAAAGGATTAAGAAGGAACTTGGAGCCCACAGAATGAGGGCAGGCAGTCAAGCCCAGGGCCATCTCAGGAGTCCTTAGTGTGCCGAATGGGGCACTCCGGGGCTGACTCGGTCTTGTGGAATGCAGAAAGCCACAGTATAAATTCTCTCACTCTCCAGCCCTTCTCTGGGCGTCCCTTTGCCTTCTGGTCTACAGCTGCTCCTGTGTTTGGTGAGTCTCCTGAATTTTCTTATGGCAGGTTGGAAAGGGGGGTTGGGTTCTGAAATTCTGATCCTGTTCATTACGGATCCTGCCTTCGAACACCGCTTGGTTCGTTATATTCTGCATGAAATGATCTTTCCCATGTTTCCCACCCGTGACTGGTGCTGGGCTAGATCCGCTGCTGGGTCCACAGTTAGTTGCCCGGTGCTCTGTGCAAAGCGCCGGGTAGCAGAGAGACATGGGGTGGGCAGGAGAGGCAGGGAGGAAGCGTCCTGGGTAGGCAGAGGGTGGAGGGAGGCTGGCGGGGGAAGGCGCAGGGTGGGGGAGCTGAGCTCCACCGGATCCAGAGCCCCACGTTGGGCCACAGGCCCCACCACAGAACGTCTTGATTCTCCGCTGGCTGAAGAGCTGCAGCAGAATCAAGTAACCCCATTGCGGGGCTCCTTCCCTTACTCAGGGGAAGGGGACGAAAGCCCCCAAGGAGCTGCTGGTGTCTGCCCAGCACACTCAGGGTCCTGCAATAGTCATTTTGGTGCCATGGGAGCCCCAAATGCCCAAAAAACGCTAGGCAGCTCAGGACCCAAAAAATGCCAGGCAGCTCAGGGCTACCAAGTGAAGAGGAGGAGGAACTAGAGACGGGAAGAGAGTATGTCGGGGAAACAAATCATATAGGATTTATTAAGTTATAGCAAATGCAGCTGCCATCCTGATCACACTGTCCACCCTTAATAAACACAGTAGGGCTTGTTTCTGAGTAGACACGGATAGGATTTTGCTGTAAGGCAAGTCTTGGGGGGCGAAGAAATTTGCACAGCCAGTTTCGAAACAAACCAGTTTCCCGAACTGCGGCTGCGCGGGAAGCAGATGGCAGCTCTGCTGAAGGAGCTGCGCCATTGGACTGAAATAACCCGGGGGGACGGGACACAGAGTGAACCACGCAGAGACTGAGTGTGGCACCGATCCCAGGTGCCTGTAAATCACTCTTCAACGTGGAAATTACTCTTCAACTCTTCAATCACTCAGTCCCTCTTCAATGTCGTCACCTCTACCCAAAGCCAACTCAAGGGAGACACATTATGCGCCTCGCATGAAATGGGGAGGCCAGCACTGAACAAAAATGGGGGGGCGCCTGCACGCCACTTGCAGGCAATGTTGTGGGTTGAAGGGCTGCCCCATTTCTGCATGGGTCGCTTGTCTGAAAGCTTTGTGGCCATGAAAATGTGCGGGATGATGGTGCGCTGGTTGGGGTTGACCACTCGTTATCATTTCAGACCCACCTGCCGCTTGCCAAGATGTCCGCCACCGGAATGGGGAGCCGTGGCACAGGTGCAGAAGTCCAGATCCCTCGCAGACCCTTACCACTGTCATTATTGCAGCTTCAACTAACTGTGGACGACGTACAGCCCGTCTCCTTTGAAATGTCTATTGTGATGTCAACAATGGATCAATTGCAGCCCAGTCCCTCTCTGCTTCGCGCCCAGTCCCTTGAACTGGTCGAGGCCGTTGCTCCGTCCCCTTTCTCTTTTCTTGCCAATTCGGTATGAAGCCTGAGCTTCCTTCCTGCCAAAGCACCCATTGAGGCTCAGAATCCGGAGGCCACGGAGATGTGGATGGGATCAACTTTCTTTGACGAGCCCTAGATGTATCAGGGGACAGGAGAATTTATGCTTTAAGCCTCCTGTCCTCCCCCATCGCCCTGTGCTGTTTAACACACCTTCCCTGCTTCTTGAGAGCCTCTGTTGAGAACCTTTTGTTGTCTCTTTGGATGCAATAAATGTGTTCATTCTCTGCCTCTTTCCATTAAAGCTTGCCTGCCAGCATCAAAATGGTTCTTGTGCCTTTGAATTAATGGTTCACTATTTCCATGGGTGGGGTTGCTGAGACGGTCCCCATAAGGGGTTCTCTCTACGCAGCACAGAAGGCCTCTGTTCATCCAAGATCTCTGTTCATAAAGTCTCTGATGGATGTGGCATCATCTCAGATTTAAACCCAACCCCTCTAGGTAATCCCCCTTCTCTCCTGCCTGCCGTTCTGTGTCTTGACCTGTATTTGTTCAGATGGAGGAAGCCAGCACTTTAAGGGTATGGTGGACAGGGATTGGCCATTGGGGATCACCTGATCGTATGCTCAGGTAAGCTCATGTTGCAATGTAGATGGTGCCCTTGAAGTACTGGGGCACAGAAGAGCCCAGGTTTGAGACACTGGCGTTCCCCTTGAACGCTTTCCACTGGGTCAAACTTGGGCAGGGTCGGCCCATCCATGAGGCCAACTGGAACTGTCACATCAGTTTGAGGGACCTTCCATACAACCCATACACTCTTCTCTGGTCAATCAATCAATCAATCAATCAATCAATCAATCAATCAATCAATCAATCAATCAGACAGGGGTTGGGCAGGTGGGTGGCACTCTGATCAATCAATCAATCAGACAAGGGTTGGGCAGGTGGGTCGCACTGATGGATCAATCAATGAATCAAATCAGACAGGGTTGGGCAGGTGGGTGGCACTCTGGTCAATCAATCAATCAAATCAGATGGGGTTGGGCAGGTGTGTGGCACTCTGGTCAATCAATCAATCAAATCAGACGGGTTGGGCAGGTGGGTCGCACTGATAGATCAATCAAATCAGACGGGTTGGGCAGGTGGGTGGCACTCTAATCAAATCAGATGGGGTTGGGCGGGTGGGTGGCACTCTGATCAATCAATCAATCAAATCAGACGGGTTGGGCAGGTGGGTGGCACTCTGATTAATCAATCAATCAGAAAGGAGTTGGGCAGGTGGGTGATATTCTGATCAATCAAATCATACAGGGGTCGGGTGGGTGGGTGGCACTCTGATCAATCAATCAATCAGACAAGGGTTGGGCAGGTGGGTCGCACTGATCGATCAATCAATCAAATCAGACGGGTTGGGCAGGTGGGTGGCACTCTGATCAATCAATCAAATCAGAAAGGAGTTGGGCAGGTGGGTGATATTCTGATCAATCAAACCATACAGGGGTTGGGTGGGTGGGTGGCACTCTTGTCAATCAATCAATCAAATCAGACGGGTTGGGCAGGTGGGTGGCACTCTGATCAATCAATCAGACAAGGGTTGGGCAGGTGGGTCGCACTGATAGATCAATCAATCAGTCAATCAGATCAGATGGGGTTGGGCGGGTGGGTGGCACTCTGATCAATCCATCAAATCAGACGGGTTGGGCAGGTGGGTGGCACTCTGATCAATCCATCAAATCAGAAAGGAGTTGGGCAGGTGGGTGGCACTCTGATCAATCAAATCATACAGGGGCTGGGTGGGTGGGTGGCACTCTGGTCAATCAATCAATCAATCAATCAGACAAGGGTTGGGCAGGTGGGTCGCACTGATAGATCAATCATTGAAAAAAATCAGACAGGGTTGGGCAGGTGTGTGGCACTCTGGTCAATCAATCAATCAATCAAATCAGATGGGGTTGGGCGGGTGGGTGGCACTCTTCTCTGACCATCTCCCACTGGCACAAACAAGGGAGAAGGCGAGATAATGGAATGGCAGGGCGAGGGGGGGGAGTCAGCTGTCGGCCATTTTGTTTCCTGCTTTTGCTGGTGAGATCCGACCAACGTTTGGAAAGGAAATTGGCAGCAAAAATAATCACCGGAGGCAGAAATTCTGCTGCAGAAAAGTTTTAATGACAAAGGAAGAATTCAGCTGACTTCTTCTTCTTCTTCTTCTTCTTCTTCTTCTTCTTCTTCTTCTTCTTCTTCTTCTTCTTCTTCTTCTTCTTCTTCTTCTTCTTCTTCTTCTTCTTCTCTCTCTCTCTCTCTCTCTCTCTCTCTCTCTGCAACGTTCCCAACAAAAAAGCTGGAAGGAAATCCTGGGCCAAGCAAGAAGCTGATTTACACAATACTAGTGATGCGCCGTGCAAAGGAGGGAGAGGCGACAGAGGGAGGGAGCATCATTGGGCATCACCCCCCCCCCACAGTCAACACGTTCGGTGCCTCGGCAGTGATGGTGGATAGTGAACCAGAAAGAAAGCCAAGCATGGTAGGAGATGACAGAAATGTGAAGGAAGCGTGCCATCGCTGTGGGAGGATCCGGGCATTTGGAGAGGGTTGGACTAGGATGCTCGGTCCTTCCGACAGCTGGACCGCAAGGTCGTCAGCCAGAAGCTCAGGTCGTTCACATTGGCGGCTGGTGGTTCCTTGGGATGGGGTGCTTCTTAGCAGGGCCGGCACACCAGACCCTGTCTGCTGCCAAGGAGCCCTGAACCACCGGGGAGAAGGGCACCGGACGAGCCGCCCCCAGTGCAGGCGGAGTACCCCCCCACGCGGACCGGCTCACAGGAGGCACTGAGGATCGCTCCCGGGATGGTGAGCACGCAGGGAGAGGGCTGGATCGCAATCTCCGATGGTGGAGTCTGGTTGACGCAGCCCATGTTGGCCCCGGCGAGGATGCCCAGGCTGCTGGCCGACGCCGCACCCCCGCCGCCGCTGCCCAAGGACAGAGCTCCTCCAGAGTAGCCGATGCCACCGCAGGAACCCAGTGAGCCCAGACCGCCAATGGGGTAGCTGATCTGAGGGCTACAAGACAGGGATGCAGGTCGGGGAGACGCAGGAAGGTGGACAGGGGTAGCCACAGGACATCTTGGAGCAACGGAACAGGGTCTGCAGTGGTAGGATTGGGGGGGAGAGAATGAGTTAAACATGGAGGTTGTAAAGGAGATGCATCATTTTAGTGACCACCATTTTACAACAGCAGAACTTTGAGGATGACCCCCAAGTTCTTGGCCAAGGAAGTCTTTGGAAGACCTTCAGCGCTATCCTCATCTGCCCTGCCTACACTTCTCAAGGGTCCTTCACCCAGACTGTGCAAAAAGCATTACCCCAAGGTGTTCACCACCATGTTGCGGGCACCCTTGGCCTCTCCCCATCACCAGATGTCCTAATAGGAGTTCAGGGCAGGTGAAGAATCTCTCCACGCAGTGGCCCAAGTAAGGCTAGCATGGCCCAGACATTGAGCCACACCCAGGTCTGGAGTTGAGAGATTCCTGCTTAGGTAGCAATGCTATCCACCTTTACCTGGGAGTAAGCCTCCTTGACTACAGTGGAATTTGCTTCTGAGTAGATCAGTATGGGTCAATCTCTCATCCCTTCTTGTTCGACCTCAACCCCCTTCAGCAGAGAAACAGAGGGTGAGGGGTACTCCCCTACGCTATAGGCCTGTTGCCAGTTAGAATGCCCACAAGAACCCCAAGGATGATGGCACTAACTAAAAGGAGGCCTGAGTGAGGGACAACCATAGTTGGGCACCCCTAATCCCGGCAAGGAATTGAACTGGTGGGTCACGGCATCCTGAGCATTCTGACATAGCCCCTTTCTAAAATCAGGAGGTTGTACATGCACATCATGGCTTGTAACCCGTAATGGATTTTTCCAGAAGGTCAGCCCGAGCGGAGGTCGACCCCTTGGGTGCTCATGACACCCAAAGAGAGAGGAGAAAGTGAGCATAAAGGGAGGTCTCGTTCTACTTACTAAGCTGTCAGACGGTCAGGAAGAGATCTCAGAAGTGGAGAGAAGCTGTTGGAAGAACCCGAAGTCGTGACTCCTTTTATACTCTTGAAGACTCCTTTGTCATGCGCTTTCCCCAGCATGAAATTATCTGGATGTGTCCCACCCCACAGGGCCGTGCTTATTAATTTAGACAGGTCCCTGTTTTCAGCCCCATGTAACAAGATGGCTGCATGATACGCCTGTCATTAGGTAGGCCTATGATTACAGCTTCATTTGGATGAAAAGTTTTGCAAGTCTAAGCGCCACACCCACCCTTGGGTTCACCCTAGAGGTGCGGAAACCCACTCCCCATGGAAAAGCAGCTCATGCAGGTCAATAGCCCCAGATCCGGACATCCAAAATCCAGACCATTTTGAAATCCAGACGTTGGGGGGGGGATGACTGTCTCCATGCCTGGCTGGCAGGGGGATTTGTGGGTGCCCAGCCATCAAAGAGTCAGGGTGCTGTTTGGGAGGTGGACTTAGACCTGGAAGATCCAGCTTCAAATCCCCCCTCAGTCATGAAGCTTTCTGGGTGACCTTGGGCCAGACTTTCTCTCAACTTTACCTACCTCACAGGATTGTTGTGAGGACAACAGGAGGGGAGCAGCTGTGTATTCCACCCTGAGCTCTTTGGAGGATAGATAGATAGATAGATAGATAGATAGATAGATAGATAGATAGATAGATAGATAGATAGGAAGGAAGGAAGGAAGGAAGGAAGGAAGGAAGGAAGGAAGGAAGGAAGGAAGGGAACAGATAGATAGATAGATAGATAGATAGATAGATAGATAGATAGATAGATAGATAGATAGATATTGTATAAAATTACCTTGTGGCTATGTGTATAAGGTGCATATGAAAATGTAGATGAATCACGTGTTTAGACAGGGGCCTGATCCCCAAGATCTCTCATTAGGTATATGCAAGAATCGGACATCCAAAACACTTGCAGTCCCAAGCACTTTGGATAAGGGCTGCCCAAATTCTACTTTTAAAAATACTAGGATTTTTTTTTAAACAAAGTGTCCTAATTTTAAAAAGTTATGTTGCATCTTGAGCAGGAACAAAGTGATCCATACGCTCCTCATTGGAAGAGCTCCACAAAGATCTCAATGTACCGGCCGTGGATCGCTTTCTCTCCGGACTCTCCCCCAAGCCTGGGATGGTGACCACAGGTCAATGGGGGAACATGGGCTCAGAAAGCAGAAGGGCCCGGGTTGAAGGCCTCCCAGGTAGTTCTGGAGAAGACCACTGTCCAAAGCCCTGCCCGTCGCTGTCTGACAACATTGAGGTGGATGATCCAAGGACCTGACTCAATGTGGGGGGGCATCCGATGTTCCTAAGTGCGGTTAAGAAGGAGTAGGGCAGGCAGGAGAGTCAAATTCCAGGCAAGACCCAAATGATTCAGGTGCAGAAGGGAGCACATTGGGGTGGACAGGGATTGGCCATTGGGGTCACCTGATTGGGCACATGGGCAAACTCCAACTGCAATATAGATGGTGCCCTTGAAAGGCTGGTGTCACGAATGAGCCCTGATTGGAGACACAAGCACTCCCCTGACCACTCTCCACTGGGTCAAACCCGGGCAGGGCCGGCCCATTCATGAGGCCAACTGAGGCTGTCGCATCAGGCAGGGGTTGGGTGGGTAGTGCCCTTCTCTGACCACTCCGTTGTTTGGTACTTCCTGTTTAGCTGGTGAGCTTCTACCATATATGAACAGGAAATTGAGGGGAGGGGGACACAAAACACAAGAGGCAGTTGCTTTGCTGCAGTAAAGATTTAATGACAAAGGAAGAACTCGGCAGACATTGCTTGCGACTTCCAAGGAAGAGAAGCACAAGAGGGAAGCAGCGACACTTGGCACCACCCCAGCCAACTCAAAGGGAAGCCTCCTCAAGGGGTCACAAACAGGATTTGTGTAGGACTTGAGGGCATCCCCTTGGCTTTGACCACAGGGTGGTCTCTGCCTCTGCACAAGGGAGGGGATGTGAGCAGAGAGGAAGCAAAGCGCAGTGGGAAAGAGCAAAGGTTTGTAGCAAGATCACGGCCATGGCTGTTGGAGTTGCTGAGCACCCCATCAACTGAGGGGTCGGACGAGGGGTGCTCAGCCCTTCCAGCAGCCAGGCCTGCGAGGTCGTTATCCATAAATCCGGGTCATGCACGTGGGTGGCCGTTGGATCCTGGAGGCGGGGCCTTCCACCTAGTAGCAGATACGGCACATAGAACTGCGTCTCCTGCCAAGGAGTCCTGAGCCACTGGAGAGGTAACTACCACCACCACCACTACCACCACAGGCTGAGTATCCCCCCACACGGGCTGGCTCACAGGAGGAGGCGAGGATGGCTCCCGGAAGGGTGATCACGCAGGAAGGGGGCTGGATCACGACTTCCGACGGTGGGGTCTGGTTGACGCAGCCCACGTTGGCCCCGGCGAGGATGCCCAGGCTGCTGGCCGACACGGATCCACCTCCACCGCCCATGGAGAGGCCTCCACTGCCCATGGAGAGGCCTCCACAGGGTGAGCAGCAGGAACTCAGGGAGCCGAGGCCTCCGACGGGGTAGCAAGAGGAAGAGCTAATCGGTTGGATGCAGGAGGGGGTGACGCAGGAAGGTCCACAGGGGTAGCAACAGGACATCTTGGAACGATGGAGTCTGCAGTGGCAGGATTTGGGGGCGGAGGAAGCAGAGAAGGAGGAGTTAAACAGGGGCATTGCAAAGGGCATAAGAAGGGTCCCAATTTGGGGCTTATCCCCTTCATGGATCACTGCCTTGTCGTGGCGAAGGGGCTTGAGTTACTCAGTGAGGCTCTGAGCTATGCCAGGGAGGGGCACCCAAGATGAGAGAGGTCATAGCGGAGAACTCTGACCAAACATGATCCACTGGAGAACTTGAGAACAGCCCCACTGGATTAGGCCAAGGGCCCATCTGGTCCAGCTTCCTGGATCTCACAGCAGCCCACCAGATGCTTCAGGGATCACACCAGTGAGCGACACACAACCTGCATCCTGGTGCCCTCCCCTGCCTCTGGCCTTCTGAGGTAGTCTACATCAGGGTAGTGACCACAATTTTAGAGCAGCAGATCTTTCCTGCCCAAGTAATTTTGAAGGAAGCAAAATTAGCTTGATCAGACCTGTGGGAAATTTCTCAGGGGTCTTTCTGTACAGACCAGCTTGGACTCTGAGAACCCCAATCCCATGCATGCCTATTCAGAAGTAAGTCCCATTATAGTCAATGGGGCTTGCTACTGGGCAAGTGTGGAAAGGGTGGAATGCAGTCTGAGAAGATGTTAGGATGCTCTACTGCTATTCCAATGCAAAAAGGAGACTTGGGGGTGAAGAAAGGGAGAGAGGGAGGAGGAGTAGTGAGTGAGTGAGTGAGTGAGTGAGTGAGTGAGTGAGTGAGTGAGTGAGTGAGTGAGTGAGTGAGTGAGAGAGAGATAGAGAGAGGGAGGGAAGAGGAGGAGTGAGTGAGTGAGTGAGAGGGGGGAGGGAGGAGGGGAGAGAGAGAGAGATAGAGAGAGAGAAGTCTTGCAAGCATTCAACAGTAGGACCTTAAAATATTGAACACCCTCTAAGGTTTGCAAGTGGTATTAGATAGATAGATAGATAGAGAGATAGATAGATAGATAGATAGATAGATAGATAGATAGATAGATAGATAGATAGATAGATAGATCATGACAGCCACGAACCTGTGCCCGAGATGCGAAGTCTTGTAAGACATGGAAGCAAAGTTTGACCAACCTTTGCAAAAGTTAGACCCAATTTGAGGTTGGCCCTTAGGTTCCTCCTGCATCCCAGAGAGAGAGAGAGGGGGGGGAGGAGGAGGAGGAGGAGAGAGAGAGAGAGAGCCACCAGACATCTTGAAGGAGCTTTCAGAGAGGCATCATTCCACTTACCAAGCTGTCAGAAGAGGCGTTGAGTGAAGCGGGAAGAGCAGATGGAGGAGTCTGGAGTTGTGAGTCCTTTTATACTGTTGAGGACTCCTGAGTCAGGTCCTCAGAGCACAGACCTGTCTGGATGCGCCCCACCCCAAGGGACCCTGCCTATTAATTTTGGCATGCCTCCGTTTTCAGCTCTCTGTAATTGGATGCTAATATTACACCCTGAGCGCAATACCGTAGTCTTTCGAGACTGAAGGTTGCCAGCAACCATTACACCCTGCCAGTCCCTTGTCATTATTATTATTAGTATTAGTAGTAGCAGTTGTAGTAGTACTAAGAATATTTATTCGCCGCGGTTCAAGGCCACTTGTCCAGCCCATCTTTCCTTTGATGACTTCATCTCCTTCGGTCAGATGAAGGGAAACAAACAAACCAAAAAGCATCCCAAAGCACTCCAGGCACAGGCAAGGGAACCTCAGAGATTTGGAAGCCTTCCCCAGCATGTGTGAACCCCTGGGCCACCAGGGGTCAGTACTACAGAATCCCCCCTGCACAGTCACACCTGAGGGGCTTTCAGAGGGTCGAGGAGGCCACACGCGACCTCTTCTGGTCCTCAGAAGGACATCTGAGGCACCCAGAAGGTCTAAAACCCACTTTTGTGATGTTTTGGTTCCTCAGAAGTTCTTAGAAACCCTCCCTGGGCCTTCGAACAGGGCCTCTGTACAGGGTGCCACAGGACTGGTGGCGCAGGGGAGTGGGTGACAGGTCTGCACTGCCTTGTGCCATGTCCCTTGCGCCACCAGGGCATGTGCAACCGCTGCCCCTCCCCAGGTATGCCAGGGCTCTCCTGGAACCCAAATCAGGAAGTATGAATTTTTTCCCACTCCCGGAGAGGTCAGCGTCTTAGTTTGCTGCAGCAAAATTAACCCTTCAAAAACCTTTGTTGAAATAAATAGGTTGCCTCAAAACACTTTATCAACAGTATAGGAAATGTATCTGAGTCCTTCCAGCTTCCCTGCATGTGCCTCGGAGTCCTCCACGAGTTACATTTTGGTGCCACCCTATAAAGCCTCTCTTGGGAATCTCTCCGTGGTCCGGTGGGTGGATTTGGCCAATCCTGGCTATCCATTTGAACCAGGATAAGAATATTTAAACAAGGAACATTGTGGAACGTGTCCAAGTGGGACATTGAGGGCTGGGCTCAGTGGTAGAAGTGTTGCAGAAGAACCCAGACTCTGTATGTAGAAGATCCCTGGCTGGTTCCCTGGAACTATCTCTAGATGACAGCTGGGAAATCTCAAAACCTGGAGAACCGCTAGTCACACAGGCTACAGTCCTACCCATGCTTTCCTGGGAGTAAACCCCACAGACTATAATGGGACTTACTTCTGAGACTTTATATGTAGAAGATCCCAGGCTCACTCCCTGGAACTCTCTCTAGATGACAGCTGGGACGGATCTCAAATCCTGGAGAACTGCTAGTCACTCTGGCTACCATCCTACCTATGCTTTCCTGGGAGTAAACCCCACGGACTATAATGGGACTTACTTCTGAGTAGACATGCCTAGGCTTGAGCTCTAAGGAAAATAGCTAGATGGGTAAAAGGTCTTTCTCAGAAGGAAGTTTCTTAGAATTGATTTACAAACTGGATTACGGTGGAATATGGGTGGTGGGGACCAGGAGCCTGGATGCCCCTTGACCTCTTTGATTTCTTTGTTGCTCTTTGATGTGGGGAAGCCAAACTGCTGTCCTGTCTTGAAGAGCTGTTAAGTGGCACTGATTCACATTGTTTGTCCTGAATATTAAAGAGACGGTTTGTGCGGTTGAAAGGAAGAAGGCGGGAAGGGATCCCAGCTGTTAATGACACACCGAAACTGTTGAAGACCGGACTGTAATAAAAGCAGAAATTATTACCTGGCTCACCACAGCTGCTTGTAAACATCCATGGATAGCCTTGGGCCACAAAACACCGCACCAGACCTTCAATGTCCACCCTGCGCAACAGGGGCATGGAGGACTCTTTCAGTTAATTAGCTATTCCAGGAACCACCGTGGATTCCATGAATCCATGAATTCGGCAGGCGTCACGGGAGGGCCAACTGGGGCACGCTGGCTGGAGCTTCAGAACCTCTACAGGGAAGAAGCTTTGGACCTTGTGCACTGTCCAGGGAGGGGAAAGGGGGATTATTTTCCCTTACCCCTCCATAAGCCTACCAATGGGTCTCCTCGAACCTGCACCACCTCTTCAAGAAGACAAAGCAGGAGGGCAGGTTGCTATGAAGTTGCCCTCACCAAGTGCCGCTTCGTCCAACGTTCGTCATGCCTCCAGCCTTCCCCCATTCTATCCCACTGTGCCCTTTTTCTCCCTATGTGCCCCACTGTGATCCCCTGCCGAACTATCTCCTAAGGTGGGCCTTCCTTGCCCCACCTCCACATGCAAGGCCTCTCTGGATGTGTTCCGGACATTTCTGGGTGTGTCATTTAGGGGAGATCATGTAGTTCTGGAGAACTGGAAAGCTAAGAACACACTTGAGGCACATGTCAATATTTTGGGGACAAAAAGTGGGCTGTGCACGCTTAATTTTCTGGAATAGGTGTGCTCCAAACTAGGTGGTGAGATAGTTTCTGTGACTTAAGATACACATAAAGCTTTAACAACATTGCACATCTTCATAAAGTTCTGTATCCTGTCCCATTGGGTTTGTTGACTGTGCACTAGGCACTCAATAATAAAGGAGAGATATATCTGAGTCTAAGCTGCTTGTGTCTTCAGTGTGTGATATCTCCAGATTAGACTTCCAGGAGAAGGGCTGGTTCCCCAAGGAGAGGAAGACTTTTCTTCCCTGCTGTACGAACTTGTTGGGCACAGCCAGTTTGATCCACGTTTAAATTAGTGTACTAATTTCTAGCAGGCAACTTACAGCCCAAGCCCAACTCAGCATAATTTGACTTAATGCGACTTATTCCCTGATAAGTGTGTACAGGATTGTAGACTTGGCCTTGTAATGTCCCAAAATGAAAGGGGAAAACAGGGCGTGATGATCATAATTTGTATGGTTCTCAAAAGATGATGATCACAGGACATGAAAGGTCCGAGGTGGATTTGCTTTGTAATTCATAAACAGAAGTTTCCACAAGCTAGGGATGGATCTTGCCCTGTAGGCTCTTCAGAAACTGTATAAAAGTCCTGTCCTGGTTGGAACCTACTGCAGCTTTCCTTGCTTTCTCTTGAGTCTCTCGTTCCACTTCTCTGGTCGGTAAGTTGGATTTAACTCCCTATTCATTCCTGGTCTTGTGAGCATGAGATGTGGTTTGGCAGACCTCGTCAAAGTGGCACTTGGTCACACAGACGTCCCACACTTCTTGAAAGTGAATATGCCTGTTGTGTTTTCTGGAGATGATCAAGAGCAACGGGTTCACGGGCCACTGGAACCGGGGCTATTGGGTTCCAAGACAAGACCCCAAATGGTCAACTCAGGTTGGTCAACTCCACGTGAATTCTTAGGGCACAATCCTAACCTACTTTCCAGCACTGACATAGCTGAGCTATTATGGCGTGCACTGCATCCTGCAGTGGGGAGGCATTCAAGGAGGCCTCCTCCAGGTAAGGACATATTTGTGACCTTACCTTGGGGCTGCATTGCGGCTTGGTCAGGGCTGGAAAGTTGGTTAGGATTGTGCCCTCAGCCAACACAGATCCAAATGGTTTGGCCAAGGCTCTGATGGAAACTGGATGAATTCCCAGTATATACCATTAGAAAAAAAAAATGGAGAATGAACTTCATAAATACCCTTAATGTGTTCTTTGAAAGTGCAGTCTCTTGGGGTGTTTTAACTACCCCAATAGGTGTTTTGATGCCAACTGGGGTAGGAAAGTTCCTCCCAAGACAGGATTGGGCGTTGTTTTAAAGGGTTTGGTTCTGAGATCATCTGTGTAAGGAAACTAGATGTGGGATAACTTTTCAAAAGATAGATAGATAGATAGATAGATAGATAGATAGATAGATAGATAGATAGATAGATGGGGAAAGAAAGGTGATCAGCTGACTCTTCATTGTTAAGGGCAAGATTCTTTAATGAGTCCCAGCTCAACATTCTGGCTGTGAGTTGCGCAGGTGCCATCTTAGATACGCACACCTTTTTGGGGACCTTCACACCTGCGCAGGTGCATTCCTTCACCTCTCTTGTGTCTTGCTCCAGACTCACCTCCGTCAGTTTCAACATGTCCAGCTGTTGTATGCCATCCTGTGCCGCCGCATCTGGGCCCGTCCTTCCCATTAGTGTGGAGTCCTGTGGCACCCCGGCCTGCGGCATCTCGTGTGGCTCCATCGCTCCGATGTGCATCCAGCCTTCCTGCGGCATCTCGTGTGGCTCCATCGCTCCGCTGTGCGTCCAGCCTTCCTGCAGCATCCCCTGTGGCCCCATAGCCCCACAGTGCTGCATCCCGTCTCCCTGCTTTCCACAATGCACCATCCCCTGTGGGCCTATTGGTCCCTTGTGCGGTGTTCAGCCCTCCTGCATCCCCACCTGCTCCATCCCGTCTTGCCTGCCCTCCTGCACCGTCCCCTGCGGACCTCTCCTCCCAGTGAGCGGCGGCTCGTCTTGCAACATCATCCCACTCAGCAGTGTCCCGTCCTGCATCCCCTGCTAAACCCCCAGGGAGGGCTCTCTGTGGGTTCCTGGTCAATAGGGAATTGAAGTCTTTGCTATGGATTCTGGCTAAGCGAACGGATGTTGGCGATCCAATGTGTGGGGAATTTGGAGTTCTAACTCCCACCGGTAGCTTCTGTGGGGATTCCTCACCTGTGCTGTTCAATGGTGTGTTGACTTTGCTTCTTGACTGGCTTTCATCTTTTCTTTGGGGTCTAGAGCTATCTATTTTTCCCCAAACCACCCTTCAAAAGTCCCATTTGCTTGTGTTAGACTTAGACACCTCACTGTTGGTCCTTCCTCTTCCAAACCCTCTGCATGACCCTTGTGGATGTTCTTTCTCTATGAACTTTATATTCCCTTTTAATAAAGTCTGTTCTACTGCACCAAAGAGCCTGTCTCCTGACCTTCCTTGGGGCTGGGAGTGGAAATCTCAAAAAAGCAAGAACCCAAACACATCTCATAGGGGTTCCTCTCGAGGAGACGCATCAGAGCTTCCAAGGGAAGAGGGCTGCAGCCCAGGCCCTTGTGAAGACTCCCAGAGGGTTCCTGCACAGCCCCAGCACTGATTCCTTTTGATAACGTGCAATTCAAGGTGACTGTCCGCACTGAAGTTTCCATCCCATCCAACAAATGGCGTCTTTATACGTACTCCTCAATAGGGCCAGACTTAGGCCAATTGGACCAATGGCTCCCAATGGTGGCCTGTGCCTAAGGGACCCCCCCCCCACGCACACACACACACACACACACATCAGGGCAATCTAGTCTTGCATACAATTTTATATCAAAATGTGCTTTGATCCATGAGGTGCATTAACTCACATGTGCTTTTTAAAGGGCCTGGTTTGCTTGCGCTCCATCCTGCTATACCAAGCCCATAACAAACGTTGTTTATGTCTCTACGATTCTGCAGACCTTGGCTGTGAACCTGCTCCCCCCCCAAAAAAAAAACAACAACAACCTGTTCCCAATTTGGCCCCAGAGCTCCTAAGGCTGGTCCTGCTTCTCAAGCCCCAGAAGGGCTTCCATTAGAGGAATTAACACTGTAATTACTCCAGAGTAGGCATAATTGCTGGACAAACAGGTGTTCCACCGCAGAGGTCATGGAAAGCCTTTGGCTGCAGTCCTAACCAGGGGTAGAGGGTTCTGGGTAGTCTGACCTGATAGTTCTGTCCTCCTTGAAGGGCACAATCCTAACCAGGTCTACTTAGAAGTAAGCCCTACTTTGTTCTATGGGGCTTACTCTCAGGAAAGTGTGGTTAGGATTGCAGTCCAATTTTATTTTGGAAACTGTCTTGTCACAGCTCCTCCCCACTGGGCCTTGTGCCCGCTTAAGGCTGATAAGTTTCCCTTGGTTGACTCACCAGTACAGCAAACAAAAGTCAGAGTCCGTTCCCAGTCCAATCAACGAAAGTGGCCAAGTCAGAGTCCAGAGCCAATAAGCCGAGTCACAGTCCAAGGCCAGTTTGTCAGTCAGTCAGCCCAACCAGTCAAAGGTGCCAAGTCAGAGTCCAGAGCCAATAAGCCGAGAACCGAACGGCGCATATCAAAATGAGAGCTCAGTGTCATTCAACCACATGCGCACATGTGTTGGCCCCCATAAAAGATGTTTTGCCACAGTTTTAATACTCACGAAAAAGAAAATTGCACAAGGAAGGAGTAGCTCATCCCCCTAGAAGAACATTTGTTCCCATCAAGAGACTTTAAGCTGTGGAACAGAAAGGTCTTCCTCTGAAGCTGGAGTCCCAATGAGCATGGAGAAGATGGCTGGCCCTGTGGTCCACCTCTAAATTAATGCCTTGAGACCTCACAGATGAAGGCTCCCGTCTTTTTAAAGTGTGAGAGTCTAAAAGGAAGGGACCTTGCAAGGAGCACCACCCAAACAACAAAGGTCTATCACTGAGAGCTCCATGAATGACAAAGCATGTCATGAATGCCAGCCAGTCTGGGGCAGGGTTTGATCCTGTCCCTCAGGCTCCTTGAGAAAGTGTTTAAAAAGCTCCTGCACTGCTGGTTCCTTCCAACAGCTTCATCTGCACCCTCTTGTCTTGTCTGCTTCGGCCATCTTGGTAAGTGGAATTTAACTTGACAATGTGAGATCTTGTTGGAGGAAACTTAACTTGTGAATGTGAGATCTTGTTGGAGGAACATTGTAAAAGCAGGCACCATCCCCTGTGGAGGCATCTTGGCACAGTGGGCTATTCCCTCTCCTTGCCTTCCCTCCTGCACCGTCCCCTGCGGACCTCTCCTCCCAGTGAGCGGCGGCTCATCTTGCACCGTCATCCCACTCGGCTGTGTCCCGTCCTGCATCCCCTGCTAAACCCCCAAGGAGGGCTCTCTGTGGGTTCCTGGTCAATATGGAGTTGAAGTCTTTGCTATGGATTCTGGCTAAGCGTACGGATGTTGGCGATCCAATGTGTGGGGGATTTGGAGTTCTAACTCCCACCTGTAGCTTCTGTGGGGACTCCTCACCTGTGCTGTTCAATGTTGTGTTGACTTTGCTTCTTGACTGGCTTTCCTCTCTTCATTGGGGTTTAGAGCTATCTATTCTTCCCCAAACCACCCTTCAAAAGTCCCATTTGCTTGTGTTAGACTTAGACGCCTCACTGTTGGTCGTTCCTCTTCCCAACCCTCTGCATGACCCTTGTGGATGTTTTTCCTCTATGGACATTATGTTCGCTTTTAAATAAAGTGCAGTCTCTCGGGGTGTTTTAACGACCCCAATAGGTATTTTGATGTCAACTGGGGTAGGAAAATTCCTCCCAAGACAAGACTGGGGGTTGTTTTAAAGGGTTTGGTTCTGAGATCATCTGTGTAAGGAAACTAGATGTGGGTTAACTTTTCAAAAGAAATATATATATCTTTTTTATTTATATATTAAATTTTATTTAATATATTTTATTTTATTATTTTATTTATTATCTATTATTTTATATATATATATATATATATATATATATATATATATATATATATATATATATATATATATATATATATAAGGAAGAAAGGAAGGAAGGAAGGGAAAGACAGATGGATAGATGGATAGATATTGATAGATATTGTTTAAATATTGTTTAAAATTACCTTGCGGCTATGTGTATAAGGTGCATATGAAAATGTAAATGAATCACGTGTTTAGACAGGGGCCTGATCCCAAAGATCTCTCATTAGGTATATGCAAGAATCAGACATCCAAAACACTTGCAGTCCCAAGCACTTTGGATAAGGGCTGCCCAAATTCTACTTTTAAAAATACTAGGAAAACAAAGTGTCCTAATTTTAAAAAGTTATGTTGCATCTTGAGCAGGAACAAAGTGATCCATACGCTCCTCATTGGAAGAGCTCCACAAAGATCTCAATGTACCGGCTGTGGATCGCTTTCTCTCCGGACTCTCCCCCAAGCCTGGGATGGTGACCACAGGTCAATGGGGGAACATGGGCTCAGAAAGCAGAAGGGCCTGGGTTGAAGGCCTCCCAGGTAGTTCTGGAGAAGACCACTGTCCAAAGCCCTGCCCGTCGCTGTCTGACAACATTGAGGTGGATGATCCAAGGACCTGACTCAATGTCGGGGGGCATCCGATGGTCCTAAGTGCGGTTAAGAAGGAGTAGGGCAGGCAGGAGAGTCAAATTCCAGACAAGACCGAAATGATTCAGATGCAGAAGGGAGCACATTGTGGTGAACAAGGATTGGCCATTGGGGTCACCTGATTGGGCACATGGGCAAATTCAAACTGCAATATAGATGGTGCCCTTGAAAGGCTGGTGGCCCGAATGAGCCCTGATTGGAGACACAAGCACTCCCCTGACCACTCTCCACTGGGTCAAACCCAGGCAGGGCCGGCCCATTCATGAGGCTGTTGCATCAGGCAGGGTTTGGGTCGCTGAGTGGTGTTCTTCTCCAACCAATTTCCACAGGGTCAAACCTGGGCAGGGCCGGCCCATTGATGAGGCCAACTGAGGCTGTTGCATCAGGCAGGGGTTGGGTGGGAGGGTGGGCTCCTCTCTGACCACATTCCACTGGGTCAAAGCTGGGCAGGGCCGACCCATTCATGAGGCCAACTGAGGCTGTCGCATCAGGCAGGGGTTGGGTGGGTAGTGCCCTTCTCTGACCGCACCGTTGTTTGGTACTTTCTGTTTAGCTGGTGAGCTCCTACCATAAAACTGTTGGCATCCTTCAGTCTCGAAAGACCATGGTGTCACGCTCTGAATGGTGGTTCTGGAACAGAGTGTCCTCTCCAGTGCGCAAAGCCTGGGTAAAGTAGGTATGGAGGATAGGCTGTTACCCATGCAGCAAATCCCCCCACTCCACGTCGCTGAGATGGTCCAATGGAAAGGCAGAGGCCAATACGGTTCGTTCCAGCAGCATCGCAGGAGTTGCCAGAATGTGACTGTGTTCAGCCATGAACTGCCTCAGGGACTCCGGCTCCGGATTTTGCCTGGAGGTTGACTCCTGAAGCCTTTTCCATAACTGGATGTAGCCACAAGGCAGTGGAGGTTTGGGATCAGAGTTTCCTTCTCTTAGATGAGCTGCATTCCCAGGCTGACGAGTCCCATCTACCCGGTGGCTGTTTAGTCGCCTCTTACGACAAGTACAGCCAAACTGAGGGCCTATTCTTATCCCCAGCCCCCAGGGGATACCATATATGAACAGGAAATTGAGGGGAGGGGGACACAAAACACAAGAGGCAGTTGCTTTGCTGCAGTAAAGATTTAATGACAAAGGAAGAACTCGGCAGACATTGCTTACGACTTCCTAGCTAGCAGCAGGGCGAGCAGCAGGAACTCAGGGAGCCGAGGCCTCCGATGCGGTAGGAAGAGGAAGAGCTAATCGGTTGGATGCAGGAGGGGGTGACGCAGGAAGGTCCACAGGGGGGGCAACAGGACATCTTGGAGCGATGGATGGAGTCTGCAGGGGCGGAGGAGGCAGAGAAGCAGAAGTTATAACAGGGACATTGCACGGGATGCATGTCATGGTAGAGACCACACTTTGGCTTTGACAACTGCAGACCTTTGAGGACAGCTCTTGTGTTCCTGCCCTACAAGGAACTTTGGGGGTAGCCGAACTAGCCTAAGCCAGACCAGTGGAAGTTTCTCAGGGGTCTTTCTGCACAAGTCAGCTTGGACCTTGGTGGGCCGCTGTGAGATACAGGAAGCTGGACTAGATGGGCCTATGGCCTGATCCAGTGGGGCTGCTCCTATGTTCTTAACTACAATTCCCAGGAAGCCTTGCAGGTCTCTTGTTATCTGGTGTGCCCCCTGGGGCATTTGGTGGGCCGCTGTGAGATACAGGAAGCTGGACTAGATGGGCCTATGGCCTGATCCAGTGGGGCTGCTCCTATGTTCTTAACTACAATTCCCAGGAAGCCTTGCAGGTCTCTTGTTATCTGGTGTGCCCCCTGGGGCATTTGGTGGGCCGCTGTGCGATACAGGAAGCTGGACTAGATGGGCCTGTAGCCTGATCGAGTGGGGCTGTTCTTATGTTCTTAACTACAATTCCCAGGAGGCCTTGCAGGTCTCTTGTTATCTGGTGTGCTCCCTGGGGCATGTGGTGGGCCGCTGTGAGATACAGGAAGCTGGACTAGATGGGCCTATGGCCTGATCCAGTGGGTCTGTCCTTATGTTCTTATGACCCTTAGAAGTTCTTAAGATCCTCTACAGGTTCCCAAGCAGGACTATTAGCCAAAAGGAGGCTTGGTTGATGGAGGCTGCAATCCTATATGCATTTTCCTGGGAGTAAGCCCCATTGAACAAAGCAGGACTTACTTCTGAGTAAACATGCATAGGATTGTGTGTGTGTGTGTGTGTGTGTGTGTGTGTGTGTGAGAGAGAGAGAGAGAGAGAGAGAGAGAGATCCCGCAAGCCTCCAACAATAGGACCTTCCAATACTGACAATCCCTCCCTCAAATATACGGGAGCAGACTCATGAATGTGTGCCCCAGATCTGAAGCCCTGCAAGACCCAGAGCCAAAGGTCCGACATCTTGCTGACATGTGCTTGGATATGTGAGCACATGTTGGACTCAATTTAGTGTCAAACCCTGGTGTCCTTGTCCCTTGTGTCCCTCTAAAAGAGGGGGGACGCCATCAGTCATCCTTAAAGACTATTTTCCGCGCAGCCCACCGGTGTACCCATTTGACCGACGTTGCGTTGAGGCAACGTTGGGAGAAATGGCTTCAGAAGAGGCATCGTTCCACTTACCAAGCTTCCAGAAGGGGTGTCAGGAGAAGCGGAGCGGAGCTGATGGAAGAGTCTGGGGCTGTGAGTCCTTTTATACTGTGAAAGTCTTCTGAGTCATGCCCTTCACAGTAACTTTGGCTGCATCCCACCCCACAGGGCCCGGCTTATTAATTTAGAAATGTCTCCCTTCCCAGCCCTCTGTAATAGGATGGGCATATTATACCCTGCCAGTCCCCCGTCATTATAATGATTATTACGAATTTTAGATGCCATTTTTCAACCTGGCTTGCCCAGCCCATTCTTCCTGTGTTGATGAAAAAAGAAATTGCATACCAAAGGACAGGAACCCTCAGAGATTGGGAAGCCCCTCCCCAGAAACCCCCAAAATACGAACTTTTTTTTAGCTCTTCCAGAAGGGTCAGTGCCTTAATCTGCTGCAGGGAAATTGACAATGTGGTGTGGCTCCTGGACCCACTTGCGTAGTCCACAAACACCTCCGTGGAACGAAATGGGTCAGCTCAGGACGCTTGGTCGGTTTTACAGGAAATGGGTCTGAGCACTTTCAACCTCCCTCCATAGGGGTCTCCGGGGCACGGATCTCCAGGGGTTAAATTCTGGTGCATTCTCAAGAAGCCTCTTTTGGGTTTTGTCCTTGCTGAGGGTCCAATGGCAGAGATGGACCAATCCTATGTGTGGGTGGATAGATTGGCCCAAGGAGTGGGGTAGAAACGTCCATGCCAATCCTATCCCCCTCCTTGGACCTGATCCCACAGCGCAGAGGCTTATCCCCTGGGTAAGGAAACCATCTGTTTCCTTACAGATGAGGCGTCCTGGTCTATCCCTTACCAGTACCTGGGGGGCCAAAGCACTAAGTTTTTCAGGGAGCCTCCCCTTTGGAGCCATTCCAGGCATACGCCTCTGTTTTGCTCCCCCCACCTGGAATGTCTCCCCCCACCTGGAATTTGCTCCCCCCACCAGGGGGCCCTTGCATGCTGTGGTTTGGCTCCATGCAAAACACAGTGCTTTGCACCCCCTCTAGCTATGCCACTGACCCCCCTCCCCTTCACCGTAGCTCACAGTTTTGGTGCTGCTGAATTGTAGGGGGAGATTACAAATTTTGGAGAGTAGCCGCAGTCAGTGAGGACAACACTGGATGGATAAGGGGTCTTCCTCAGAAGAAGGGAGGGCACCAGGATGAGGTCTCTTGTTATCTGGTGTGCTCTTTGGGGCATTTGGTGGGCTGCTGTGAGATACAGGAAGCTGGACTAGATGGGCCTATGGCCTGATCCAGTGGGGCTGTTCTTATGTTCTTAACTACAATTCCCAGGAGGCCTTGCAGGTCTCTTGTTATCTGGTGTGCTCCCTGGGGCGTTTGGTGGGCCGCTGTGAGATACAGGAAGCTGGAATAGGTGGGCCTATGGCCTGATCCAGTGGGGCTGTTCTTATGTTCTTAAGAAGCCATTTCTTAGGTTCAACCTTGGGTTCTGTGGTTTTATCCGTGATGAAGGAGAAGGAGGACCTCAGGCAGCCTCTTGACCTTCTTTCTCTTTGATTTGGGGATTACAACCTAGTAATCCTGTCCTCGCTTGAGGTGAACTATTTAAATGGCAGTGTTCATGTTGTCTCCCTGAGTATCAAAGGGAAGGTGTGCGCGGCTGAAGAAGAGGCAGGTGGAGAGGGGATCCCAGCTGTAATTGGCGCACCGAAGCTGTTGAAGTGCAGGTGGTAATAAACACAGAAATTATGACATGGTGGCTGGTCTAGCCCCGGGTCACCAAACACCACATCAGACCTTCAATGGTCAGCCTTGCAATGGGGGCATGGATGATTAGTTTTGCTATTCAGCGATTCCAGAAAGGTCTATTATTAAACCAGGTCTTGCACCACAGAAGGGCCAAGTGGGGCACTGGTTTGAACCTCTACAGGGACCGTCGGTCAAGCTTCGGACCCTGTGCGCTGTCCAGGGGGAGGGGGAGGGCAACTGTTTCCCCTGACCCTTCCATAAGCCTACAAGTCCCCAGTGGGTCTCCTCAGACCTGCACCAGCTCAAGTCCGAGGAGATAAAGTGGGAGTTGCTATGAAGTTGCCCTCACCAAGTGCCACTCCCTCTGCCCTCCATCATGGCTCCATCCTTCCACCCCATTCCTCCCTACATGCCCCATCCGACCCCCTGCCAACTATACCTGTCCATGGGCCTTCCTTGTGTCACTTCCACATACAGGGTCAATTCGGCCTCTCTGAAAGTCTTCTAGACCCACACAGCTGCCAGAACACAAGTTTGTGATGGCCGTAATTCAGTTCCGGCAGCAATGAGGCCCGTGAAGATTGACCTGTTGGACATCTATTAGTTTAAATGTACCATATGTCTGATGGAGGGTTCCGTCCTCCACGAATTTCGACTTGAAAACTATAGGAGAAAACAACTTACAGTTCACTTGTCTCAAGTGTAATTTAGCTTCACACGTTGTATTGCTACCTGGTGGTAGGGATCCAGGGGTCCCACACATACCACAAGGTATCACCTAAGTAGCAATGGTGGTCTTAGTGCCACTGGTTGAGAAACACTGCTCCAAGCTTCCTGTTCCACTGGGGAGCCTCTTCTCTGTGCCCCTGATTGCTCCCATTTTGGTGCCAGACAACCATGACTGCCCAGAAATCTGGACCCAAACCCTGCTGGGGCGACCGAACCTGGAAGCAACTGGCCGGTGTTAAGAACGGCGTAATGGTGACCTTTGTTCACCTGGAGGACGGATCGCAGTGGGCACCAGGTCCGGTTTGGCAGCCACCGCTCTAAAACAGGGGTGGCCAAACCCTGGCCCTGGGGACACTTGCGGCCCTCGAGGCCTCTCAATGCGGCCCTCAGGGAACCCCCAGTCTCCAATGAGCCTCTGGCCCTCCGGAGATTTATTGGAGCCCGCACTGGACCGACACAACTGCTCTCAGCATGAGGGCAACTGTTTGACCTCTCGCGGGAATGTGGGATGAGGGCTCCCTCCACTGCTTGCTGTTTCATGTCTCTGATGCAGTAGCAGCAGCAAAGGAAAGGCCAGTCTTGCTTTGTGCAAGGCCTTTTATAGGCCTTGAGCTATTGCAAGACCTTCATTCATTCATATAAGTTCATCTTTAATATATCCACTTATGTAAACATATGTAAATTTATTCAAATTTTAAATGTAAATTAATTCTTTTTTCCCCCCGGCCCCCAAAATTGTGTCAGAGAGCTGATGTGGCCCTCCTGCCAAAAACTTGGGACACCCCTGCCCTAAAGCATCCCTGTGTGGGTCTGTCTGCTGGTACCACCAGCAGCTTCGACAGAGAAGGGAGCTTGCCATGCCCTCTCAAGAGCGATGTCCACAAGACACCCCCTTGTACCCCCCCAAATCTGGGGCACGGATGTGTCCTCGTGTAATTTGCACCCCTGTGTAATTACACCAAACAACTCGTATGTATGACGTTCTCGTGCTTAAGGCCTTGTTCCTATAAAAGTGTCAAGAAGGGGCACGGAGCCAACTTGAAATGAAAGAGGACAGGCAAGCCCACCTTTTAATGTCCCAAAATGAAAGGTTTGGTTGTGCCCACCAGGCATATCCGCCGTTCATGCTTCGGAGAGTCAAGTCACAACCCGTCTCCGCAGTCTCAGGCGTGGCAATTTTGACTCTCTGGGGCTGACTCATCCTCTGAAGCGCAGAAACAAACCAGATAAATTCTCCTCCCCTTCAGCTCAGCTCCAGTTGAACTTCTTGACTGCCCTTGGTCTTCAGAGCTGCCCACCACGGATGGTAAGTCTGCTTTTTGGAACCTCTTCTGTCCTGGTAGAAAGAGGGGGTTCTGGAATCTGGGTCCTATCTGTCATGGGTTCTGCTTTGGTGTGTGTCTGCTGCTTGCTCTTGAGAAGGCATCGGTGTAGAGAAGGGCTCTCACCTTCTCTACATGCTCCACGTTTTCATGTGCCACTGACCCCAAAAGGGCTGGGTGGTTGGCCCGACCCACGTCCCTCCAGGGAGGAAGAGGCTTTGATTTTTGCCGCTGCCCCCAAATCTCTCTGCACTGTCCTTGCCTAGCCCGTGCTGCTTTCTGACTCCCCCCCCCCACTCACCCACCCTCTAAAAGAGTAGTGGGACCATCCAGGCTGTTATCTCTTGTTATGTGGTGTGCTCCCTGGGGCATTTGGTGGGGCGCTGTGAGATACAGGAAGCTGGACTAGGTGGGCCTATGGCCTGATCCAGTGGGGCTGTTCTGATGTTCATAGCTTCAGGCAGTGCAACCTCCGGACTGCACCTCCTGCCTAGACAGATCCCGGTTCTTGCGCTACGCAACCCCTCAATGTCCAATGCGGGTGTTTCTTTTCCTTCAATGGTCCCTTCCTGACTTCAGATCTTTCTCCATCACTCTCCTCCGCAGTCGAGCAGTCGCCTCCCACCCTCATTTGTTGTTTCAGGATCACCTCCCTCTTCCCAAGGCATGCCGTGGGGCCACGAGTGCAAGTTCAAAGGGGCCACGTCCAACTGGCCTGCATCCAGGGCTTGTCTTAATCGCCCACGCTCCCGACTGGAGTGATTGATGGAACCAGCTCTGTGGGGACTCCCGGGATGAAGGGTTTTGCATCATCATCCGTGACGGCAGGGAGCGATCAACAGGAAGTAGGTCCTGGCACCAGAGTGCCTTGACTCCAGCGCCTGAAATTTCTCTTTCAATTCAATTTCTATCCAGAATACATTAGCTCAACTCTGCCTCTTCCTTGTGCCTTCCTTTGATTCTCTGCCACTTTCAGACCTTCTACTCCATCCTGGATATGGAAGCCCAAACTCATTTTGACCCAGAACCTGAAGACTTGTGGAAGGCTCAAGGAAGTCCTTCCTAGAGGTACGAATGACTCAAATCCACCTTCTGCCCACCTCTGAATAACCCAAAGGCAAGTCACGATGCTTCACCCAGCTTGAATGGCACTAGCACAGTAGCTCCCAACCTGTGGGTCAGGACCCACTGGTTGGCTGCAACCCAATTTTGGGTGGGGCGCCAAAGGGTGATGGCAATATCAGAGAACTAAGGCTGCAATCTTAGGCCCACTATCCTAGGTAAGTAAGGAGTAAGTGTCATTGTGTTCAATGGCACTTCTGAGTAGATGCACATGGGATTGTGTTGTAAGTGCCTCAAGTCCTGAGGAAAAAAACAGTACAGCCCTGTACTGTAGCTGCTAAGAACCCCGTAAAGAGCTCAGCTCCTGCAGTTTGCAAGGTGGCTGCTAACTGCCCCGTAAAGAGCTCAGCTCCTGCAGTTTGCACTGTGAAAATATTTTTGTTCTCCCCCCCCTTCCATTAAAGATTATCTGCAAGCATTCAGATGTCTTCTGGGTCATTCATTTCTTCTGCTTCTAATTTTTGTGCCTGAGATCCTGAGGATTTGACTCAAGTTAATGGGGTTTCTTCAATTTCCATTTCACCCCACGGTCTCCCCTCCTCTGTGGAGCCTGCTGGATCAGTTCACTGGGTGGGACGGACAGGGCTGGCTTCCACGCCATGATCTCCCCTTCTCCGTTTGTATGGGACACAATTTCCGTGCTTGCCATGGGCGCCCTTTTCCCTAGATATACCACTGGGGTCAACCAAAAACACTGATTCCCCAACAAATTGGCCAGCTGGACACCTGAAGAGCTGGGCACCTGCTGTCCAAATCTATGACTGACAGCCCAATTGTAACCAAACTCCCAATGCTGTTGCAGCCCACAAAGCAGCCCCAAGGGAAGAGACAAGCATTGCTTGACCTTGAGGACGCCCCTTTGACTGCCCCCCCAGGATGCACACCCTGTTGGCAGGGCTGCGTTGGCGCCAGGAAGTTGGTTGGGCTGCTTGCCCTGCCAGCCTGTATTTCTGAGATGAAGCAACTTGTGCTGCGACAAACACCACCCCAAAGATTTACTGGGAACAGTGTGTCGACCCAAAATTAGGGTGCGCAGCTAGCCCAGCCTTTGCAATGTTCTGGAAGGCCTTGTTCCTGTTGGTGGGACTCCTCCGGTGCCAATGCTCTCAACAACCCAGCCCGTGCCTAATGAATTTGGCACTGCAAGGCTGACTTAATGTTTGGAAACAGGGCAAGAAACAGTGCAGGCGTGTGTGTACATGTCCCCCCACCTCCCACCCCCGTATCCTCAGAAGGTAGGTTCCAGCCGCCCCCGTGGATACAGAGAACCTTGGATGGCTGCGGGCTCTACAAAAGTCCCCCCATCAGGCCAAGGAGGTATCTCCCAGAATGGGTCCCCCTCTTGGCCCCTTCTCTGATCTCCACCCAGGCCTCTCACTGACCGCACCTGTCTCTCTTAGGGCGCAATCCTAGCCAAATTCCTAGTCATGACATAGCTGGGCCAGTGGGGCATGTGCTGCATCCTGCAGCTGGGTGGCAGTCATGGGGGCCTCCTCAATGTAAGGTTGAAACTCAAACAGACTTTTATGGGCATGTAGTACGTAAGGCAGTGTTTGTCCCCTTACCTCGAAGTTGCATTAGGTTCAAACTCAAACTCAAACAGACCTTTATTGGCATATAGTACGTAAGGCAATGTGCTGTGGGAATGGAAGGATGTCCCATGTCAACACTGGTACTTAAAATGATAAGGAAGGCCAGTTCTATGTTTGGGAGCATTAGAAAAGGTATTGAGAACAAAACGGCTAATAGTATAATGCCGCTGTACAAATCGCTGGTAAGGCCACACCTGGAGTATTGTGTCCAGTTCTGGTCACCTCAAAAAAGACATCTCAAAAAAGACATCGTGGAAATGGAAAAGGTGCAAAAGAGAGCGACTAAGATGATTACTGGGCTGGGGCACCTTCCTTATGAGGAAAGGTTATGGCGTTTGTGCCTCTTCAGCCTTGAAAAGTGGCGCCTGAGGGGGGACATGATTGAGACATACAAAATTATGGAGGGGTGGACAGAGTGGATAGAGAGATGCTCTTTACACTCTCACGTAACACCAGAACCAGGGCACATCCACTCAAATTGAGTGTTGGGAGAGTTAGGGCAGTCAAAAGAAAATATTTCTTTACTCAGCGTGTGGTTGGTCTGTGGAACTCCTTGCCACAGGATGTGGTGATGGCGTCTGGCCTAGACGCCTTTAAAAGGGAATTGGACAAGTTTCTGGAGGAAAAATCCATTATGGGTTACAAGCCATGATCTGTATGTGCACCTCCTGATTTTAGAAATGGGCTGTCAGAAGGCCAGATGCAAGGGAGGGCACCAGGATGAGGTCTGTTGTTATCTGGTGTGCTCCCTGGGGCATTTGGTGGGCCGCTGTGAGATAAAGGCAGCTGGACTAGATGGGTCTATAGCCTGATCCAGTGGGGCTGTTCTTATGTTCTTAACTACAATTCCCAGGAAGCCTTGCAAGTCTATTGTTATCAGGTGTGCTCCCTGGGGCATTTGGTGGGCTGCTGTGAGATACAGGAAGCTGGACTAGATGGGTCTATAGCCTGATCCAGGGGGGCTGTTCTTAGGTTCCTAACTACAATTCCCAGAATGCCTTGCAGGTCTCTTGTTATCTGGTGCGCTCCCTGGGGCATTTGTTGGGCTGCTGTGAGATACAGGAAGCTGGACTAGATGAGTCTATAGCCTGATCCAGTGGGGCTGTTCTGAGGTTCCTAACTACAATTCCCAGAATGCCTTGCAGGTCTCTTGTTATCAGGTGTGCTCCCTGGGTCATTTGGTGGGCTGCTGTGAGATACAGGAAGCTGGACTAGATGGGTCTATAGCCTGATCCAGTGGGGCTGTTCTTAGGTTCCTAACTACAATTCCCAGAATGCCTTGCAGGTCTCTTGTTATCTGGTGCGCTCCCTGGGGCATTTGGTGGGCCACTGTGAGATACAGGAAGCTGGACTAGATGTGTCTATAGCCTGATCCAGTGGGGCTGTTCACTGTAAGAACATAAAAATGCCCAAAAAACGCCAGGCAGCTCAGGACCCAAAAAATGCCAGGCAGCTCAGGGCTACCAAGTGAAGAGGTGGAGGAACTAGAGACGGGAAGAGAGTATGTCGGGGAAACAAATCATATAGGATTTATTAAGTTATAGCAAATGCAGCTGCCATCCTGATCACACTGTCCACCCTTAATAAACACAGTGGGGCTTGTTTCTGAGTAGACACGGCTCGGATTTTGCTGTAAGGCAAGTCTTGGGGGGCGAAGAAATTTGCACAGCCAGTTTCGCAACGAACCAGATTCCCGAACTGTGGCTGCGAGGGAAGCAGATGGCAGCTCTGCTGAAGGAGCTGCGCCCTTGGATGGAAATTACCTGGCGGGGGGACAGAGTGAGTGGGGGGACGGGACAGAGAGAACCATGCAGAGGCTGAGTGTGGCGCTGATCCCAGGCGCCTGTAAATCACTCTTCAAGAGGTAATTACTCTTCAACTCTTCAATCACTCAGTCCCTCTTCAACGTCGTCACCTCTATCCAAAGCCAACTCAAGGAAGACACATTATGCGCCTCGCATGAAATGGGGAGGCCAGCACTGAACAAAAATGGGGGGGGCGCCTGCACGCCACTTGCAGGCAATGTTGTGGGTTGAAGGGCTGCCACATTTCTGCATGGGTCGCTTGACTGAAAGCTTTATGGCCATGAAAATGTGCAGGATGATGGTGCGCTGGTTGGGGTTGACCACTCGTTATCATTTCAGACCCACCTGCCGCTTGCCAAGATGTCCGCCACCGGAATGGGGAGCCGTGGCACAGGTGCAGAAGTCCAGATCCCTCGCAGACCCTTACCACTGTCATTATTGCAGCTTCAACTAACTGTGGACGATGTACAGCCCGTCTCCTTTGAAATGTCTATTGTGATGTCAACAATGGATCAATTGCAGCCCAGTCCCTCTCTGCTTCGTGCCCAGTCCCTTGAACTGGTCGAGGCCGTTGCTCCATCCCCT
Source organism: Tiliqua scincoides (assembly GCF_035046505.1). NCBI lineage: Eukaryota > Metazoa > Chordata > Lepidosauria > Squamata > Scincidae > Tiliqua > Tiliqua scincoides. Next base: position 6,493,257 of record NC_089835.1, read on the forward strand.
TTCTCTTTTCTTGCCAATTCGCTATGAAGCCTGAGCTTCCTTCCTGCCAAAGCACCCATTGAGGCTCAGAATCCGGAGGCCACGGAGATGTGGATGGGATGAACTTTCTTTGAGGAGCCCTAGATGTATCAGGGGACAGGAGAATTTATGATGCTTTCAGCCCCCTAACCTCCCCCATCGCCTGTGCTCTTTAACACACCTTCCCTGCTTCTTGAGAGCCTCTGCTGAGAACCTTTTGTTGTCTCTTTGGATGCAATAAATGTGTTCATTCTCTGCCTCTTTCCGTTAAAGCTTACCTGCCAGCATCAAAATGGTTCTTGTGCCTTTGAATTAATGGTTCAATATTTCCATGGGTGGGGTGGTTGAGATGGTCCCCATAAGGGGTTCTCTCTACGCAGCACAGAAGACCTCTGTTCATCCAAGACAGTCTCATAAAGTCTCTGATGGATGTGGCATCATCTCAGATTTAAACCCAACCCCTCTAGGTAATCCCCCTCTCTCCTGCCTGCCGTTCTGTGTCTTGACCTGTATTTGTTCAGATGGAGGAAGCCAGCACTTTAAGGGTGTAGTGGACAGGGATTGGCCGTTGGGGATCACCTGATCGCGTGCTCAGGTAAGCTCATGTTGCAATGTAGATGGTGCCCTTGAAGTACTGGGGCACAGAAGAGCCCAGGTTTGAGACACTGGCGTTCCCCTTGAACGCTTTCCACTGGGTCAAACTTGGGCAGGGCCGGCCCATCCATGAGGCCAAGTGGAACTGTCACATCAGTTTGAGGGACAATCCATACAATCCATGCACTCTTCTCTGATCAATCAATCAATCAATCAATCAAATCATACAGGAGTTGGATACGTGGGTGATACTCTGATCAATCAAATCATACAGGGGTTGGGCGGGAGGGTGGCACTCTGATCAATCAATCAATCAAATCAGACAAGGTTGGGCAGGTCTGTGGCACTCTGATCAATCAATCAATCAATCAATCAATCAAATCAGACAGGGGTTGGGCAGGTGTGTGGCACTCTGATCAATCAATCAAATCAGACAGGGGTTGGGTGGGTGGATGGCACTCTGATCAATCAATCAATCAATCATTTCAGACGGGTTGGGTGGGTGGGTGGCACTCTGATCAATCAATCAATCAATCAATCAATCAATCAATCAATCAAATCATGCAGGGGTTGGGCGGGTGGATGGCACTCAGATCAATCAATCAATCATTTCAGACAGGGGTTGGGTGGGATGGGTGGCACTCTGATCAATCAATCAATCAATCATTTCAGACAGGGGTTGGGTGGGTGGGTGGCACTCTGATCAATCAATCAAATCATGCAGGGGTTGGGCAGGTGGGTGGCACTCAGATCAATCAATCAATCATTTCAGACGGGTTGGGTGGGTGGGTGGCACTCTGATCAATCAATCAATCATTTCAGACAGGTATTGGGTGGGTGGGTGGCACTCTGATCAATCATTTCAGATGGGTTGGGTGGGTGGGTGGCACTCTGATCAATCAATCAATCATTTCAGACAGGGGTTGGGTGGGTGGCACTCTGATAAATCAATCAATCATTTCAGACAGGGATTGGGTGGGTAGGTGGCACTCTGATCAATCATTTCAGATGGGTTGGGTGGGTGGGTGGCACTCTGATCAATCAATCAATCAATCATTTCAGACAGGGGTTGGGTGGGTGGGTGGCACTCTTCTCTGGCCATCTCCCACTGGGACAAACAGGGGAGAAGCCAAGATTATGGAATGGCGGAGCGAAGGGGGTGGAGTTAGCCATCGGCCATTTTGTTTGCTTCTTTTGCTGGTGAGATCCGACCATAGTTTGGAAAGGAAATTGGCAGCAAAAATAATCACCGGAGGCAGAAATTCTGCTGCAATAAAGTTTTAATGACAAAGGAAGAATTCAGCTGACTTCTTTTTTTTCTCTCTGCAAAGTTCCCAACAAAAAAACTGGAAGGAAATCCTGGGCCAAGCAAGAAGCTGATTTACACAATACTAGTGATGCGCCGTGCAAAAAAAAAAAAAAATAGGTGAGGGAGGGAGAGAGAGGCGACAGAGGGAAGGCGCATCTCTGGGCATCATCCCCCCCCCAACTGAAAAGGGAAGTTTCCTCCAAGGGCTCCAGGACATCCCCCTTGATCACACGGTGATCGGTGCCTCGGCAGTGATGGCGGACAGTGAACCAGACAGGGAGCCAAGCGTGGTAGGAGATGGCAGAAATGTGAAGGAAGCGTGCCATCGCTGTGGGAGGACCCGGGCATCTGGAGAGGTTTCGACCAGGGATGCTCGGCCCCTCCCACAGCTGGACCGCAAGGTCATCAGCCAGAAGCTCAGGTCGTTCACATTGGCGGCTGGTGGTTCCTGGGGATGGGGTGCTTCTTAGCAGGGCCGGCACACCAGACCCCGTCTGCTGCCAAGGAGCCCTGAACCACCGGGGAGAAGGGCACCGGACGAGCCGCCCCCACTGCAGGCGGAGTACCCCCCCACGCGGACTGGCTCACAGGAGGCGCTGAGGATCGCTCCCGGGATGGTGACCACGCAGGGAGAGGGCTGGATCACAATCTGCGATGGTGGAGTCTGGGTGGGCCTTCCACGTATTAGCAGGGGTGGCACACAGCACCACGTTTGCTGCCGAGGAGACCCGAACCACTGGAGAGGTAGCCACTGGGCGAGCTGCCGCCACCGCAGGCGGAGTACCCTCCCCCCATGTGAGTCAGCTCACAGGAGGTGCTGAGGATAGCTTCTGGAAGGGTGACGACGATGGGAGTGGGCCGCATCACGACATCTGAGGGTGGGGTCCGGATGACGCAGCCAGAAGGAAAGAAAGAAAGAAAGAAAGAAAGAAAGAAAGAAAGAAAGAAAGAATATAGATAGATAGATAGATAGATAGATAGATAGATAGATAGATAGATAGATAGATAGATAGATAGATAGATAGATAGATAGATAGATAGATAGATGGGGGCCCGATCCCCAAGATCTCTCATTAGGTATATGCAAGGATCGGACATACAAAACACTTGCAGTCCCAAGCACTTTGGATAAGGGCTGCCCAAATTCTACTTTTAAAAATACTAGGATTTTTTTTTTAAACAAAGTGTCCTAATTTTAAAAAGTTGCGTTGCATCTTGAGCAGGAACAAAGTGATCCATACGCTCCTCACTGGAAGAGCTCCACACATGATCTCAATGTACGGGCTGTGGATCGCTTTCTCTCCGGACTCTCCCCCAAGCCTGGGATGGTGACCACAGGTCAATGGGGGAACATGGGCTCAGAAAGCAGAAGGGCCCAGGTTGAAGGCCTCCCAGGTAGTTCTGGAGAAGACCACTGTCCAAAGCCCTGCCCGTCGCTGTCTGACAACATTGAGGTGGATGATCCAAGGACCTGACTCAATGTCGGGGGGCATCCGATGGTCCTAAGTGGGGTTAAGAAGGAGTAGGGCAGGCAGGAGAGTCAAATTCCAGGCAAGACCCAAATGATTCAAATGCAGAAGGGAGCACATTATGGTGAACAGGAATTGGCCATTGGGGTCACCTGATTGGGCACATGGGCAAACTCCAACTGCAATATAGATGGTGCCCTTGAAAGGCTGGTGGCCCGAATGAGCCCTGATTGGAGACACAAGCACTCCCCTGACCACTCTCCACTGGGTCAAACCTGAGCAGGGCCGGCCCATTCATGAGGCCAACTGAGGCTGTCGCAACAGGCAGGGGTTGGGTGGGTAGTGCCCTTCTCTGACCACACCGTTGTTTGGTACTTTCTGTTTAGCTGGTGAGCTTCTACCATATATGAACAGGAAATTGAGGGGAGGGGGACACAAAACACAAGAGGCAGTTGCTTTGCTGCAGTAAAGATTTAATGACAAAGGAAGAACTCGGCAGACATTGGCAGACATTGACTTCCAAGGAAGAGGAGCACAAGAGGGAAGCAGCGACACTTGGCACCACCCCAGCCAACTCAAAGGGAAGCCTCCTCAAGGGGTCACAAACAGGATTTGGGTAGGACTTGAGGGCATCCCCTTGGCTTTGACCACAGGGTGGTCTCTGCCTCTGCACAAGGGAGGGGATGTGAGCAGAGAGGAAGCAAAGCACAGTGGGAAAGAGCAAAGGTTTGTAGCAAGATCACGGCCATGGCTGTTGGAGTTGCTGAGCACCCCATCAACGGAGGGGTCGGACGAGGGGTGCTCAGTCCTTCCAGCAGCCAGGCCTGCGAGGTCGTCATCCGTAAACCCAGGTCATGCACATTGGTGGCCGGTGGATCCTGGAGGGGGGGCCCTCCACCTAGTCGAAGGTGCCGCGCAAGCCAAGGAATCCTGAGAATCTGGAGCGGAAACGACCGTATGATCCGCCACCACCGCTGGCTGAGTATCCCCCCACGCGGGCTGGCTCAGTGGAGGCTGAGAGGATGGCTCCCGGAAGGGTGACCAGGAAGGGAGGGGGCTGGATCGTAATCTCCGACGGTGGAATCTGGTTGACGGAGCCCACATTGGCCCCGGCGAGGATGCCCAGGCTGCTGGCCGACACGGATCCACCTCCACCGCCCATGGAGAGGCCTCCACTGCCCATGGAGAGGCCTCCACAGGGCGAGCAGCAGGAACTCAGGGAGCCGAGGCTTCCGATGGGGTAGGAAGAGGAAGAGCTAATCGGTTGGATGCAGGAGGGGGTGACGCAGGAAGGTCCACAGGGGGGGCAACAGGACATCTTGGAGCAACAGGATGGATGGAGTCTGCAGGGGCAGGATTTGGGGGCGGAGGAAGCAGAGAAGGAGGAGTTAAACAGGGGCATTGCAAAGGACATAAGAACATAAGAAGGGTCCCAATTTGGGGCTTATCCCCTTCATGGATCACTGCCTTGTCGTGGCGAAGGGGCTTGAGTTACTCAGTGAGGCTCTGAGCTATGCCAGGGAGGGGCACCCAAGATGAGAGAGGTCATAGCGGAGAACTCTGACCAAACAGGATCCACTGGAGAACTTAAGAACATCAGAACAGCCCCACTGGATTAGGCCAAGGGCCCATCTGGTGCAGCTTCCTGGATCTCACATCGGCCCACCAGATGCTTCAGGGATCACACCAGTTCACAACCTGCATCCTGGTGCCCTCCCCTGCCTCTGGCCTTCTGAGGTAGCCTACTTCAGGATCGTGACCACAATTTCAGAACTTCAGATCTTTCCTGTCCAAGGGAGACCCCCAAGTAATTTTGAAGGAAGCAAAATTAGCTTGATCAGACCTGTGGAAAATTTCTCAGGGGTCTTTCTGTACAGACCAGCTTGGACTCTGAGAAGCCCAATCGCATGCATGCCTACTCAGAAGTAAATCCCATTATAGTCAATGGGGCTTACTACTGGGCAGGTGTGGAAAGGGTGGAATGCAGTCTGAGAAGGTGTTAGGATGCTCTACAGCTATTCCTATGCAAAAAGGACACTTGGGGGTGAAGAAAGGGAGAGAGGGAGAGAGGGAGGAGGAGTAGTAAGTGAGTGAGTGAGTGAGTGAGTGAGTGAGAGAGGGGGAGGGAGGAGGGGAGAGAGTGAGAGAGAGAGAGAGGGAGGGAAGAGGAGAAGTGAGTGAGTGAGTGAGTGAGAGAGGGGAAGGGAGGAGGGGAGAGAGAGAGATAGAGAGAGAGGGAGGGAAGAGGAGGAGTAGTGAGTGAGTGAGAGAGAAAGGGGGATTGAAGAGGAGGAGGAGTGAGTGAGAGAGGGGGGAGGGGGAGGGGAGAGAGAGCGAGAGCGAGAGAGAGAGAGAGAGAGAGAGAGAGAGAGAGAGAGAGATGTAGAAGTCTTGCAAGCATTCAACAGTAAGACCTTAAAATATTGAACACCCTCTAAGGTTTGCAAGTGGAATTAGATAGATAGATAGATAGATAGATAGATAGATAGATAGATAGATAGATAGATAGATAGATAGATAGATAGATAGATCATGACAGCCACGAACCTGTGCCCGAGATGCGAAGTCTTGTAAGACATGGAAGCAAAGTTTGACCAACCTTTGCAAAAGTTAGACCCAATTTGAGGTTGGCCCTTAGGTTCCTCCTTTATCCCGGGGAGAGAGAGAGAGAGAGAGTGAGAGTGAGAGAGAGAGAGAGAGAGAGAGAGAGAGAGAGAGAGAGAGAGAGAGAGAGAGAGAGAGAGAGACCAGACATCTTGAAGGAGCTTTCAGAGAGGCATCATTCCACTTACCAAGCTTTCAGAAGAGGCGTTGAGTGAAGCGGGAAGAGCAGATGGAGGAGACTGGAGTTGTGAGTCCTTTTATACTGTTGAGGACTCCTGAGTCAGGCCCTCAGAGCACAGAACTGTCTGGATGCGCCCCATCCCAAGGGACCCTGCCTATTAATTTTGGCATGCCTCCGTTTTCAGCTCTCTGTAATTGGATGCTAATATTACACCCTGAGCGCAATACCGTAGTCTTTCGAGACTGAAGGTTGCCAGCAGCCATTACACCCTGCCAGTCCCTTGTCATTATTATTATCATTAGTAGTTGTAGTAGTAGTTGTAGTAGTAGTAAGAATATTTATTCGCCGCGGTTCAAGGCCACTTGTCCAGCCCATCTTTCCTGTGATGACTTCATCTCCTTCGGTCAGATGAAGGGAAACAAACAAACAAAAAAGCATCCCAAAGCACTCCAGGCACAGGCAAGGGAACCTCAGAGATTTGGAAGCCTTCCCCAGCATGTGTGAACCCCTGTGCCACCAGGGGTCAGTACTACAGAATCCCCCCTCCGCAGACAATACCTCTGCTGCCCCCCCCAGTCACACCCGAGGGGCTTTCAGAGGGTCGAGGAGGCCACACGCGACCTCTTCTGGTCCTCCGAAGGACATCTGAGGCACCCAGAAGGTCTAAAACCCACTTTTGTGATGCTTTGGTTCCTCAGAATGTCTTAGAAACCCTCCCTGGGCCTTCGAACAGGGCCTCTGTACAGGGTGCCACAGGACTGGTGGCGCAGGGGAGTGGGTGACAGGTCTGCACTGCCTTGTGCCATGTCCCTTGCGCCACCAGGGCATGTGCAACCGCTGCCCCTCCCCAGGTATGCCAGGGCTCTCCTGGAACCCAAATCAGGAAGTATGAATTTTTTCCCACTCCCGGAGAGGTCAGCGTCTTAGTTTGCTGCAGCAAAATTAACCCTTCAAAAACCTTTGTTGAAATAAATAGGTTGCCTCAAAACACTTTATCAACAGTATAGGAAATGTATCTGAGTCCTTCCAGCTTCTCTGCATGTTCCTCGGAGTCCTCCACGAGTTACATTTTGGTGCCACCCTATAAAGCCTCTCTTGGGAATCTCTCCGTGGTCCGGTGGGTGGATTTGGCCAATCCTGGCTATCCATTTGAACCAGGATAAGAATATTTAAACAAGGAACATTGTGGAACGTGTCCAAATGGGACATTGAGGGCTGGGCTCAGTGGTAGAAGTGATGCAGAAGACCCCAGACTCTATATGTAGAAGATCCCAGGCTCGTTCCCTGGAACTATCTCTAAATAACAGCTGGGAAATCTAAAACCTGGAGAAGCGCTAGTCACTCAGGCAACAGTCCTATCCATGCTTTCCTGGGAGTAAACCCCATGGACTATAATGGGACTTACTTCTGAGACTTTATATGTAGAAGATCCCAGGCTCACTCCCTGGAACTATCTCTAGATGACAGCTGGGACGGATCTCAAATCCTGGAGAACTGCTAGTCACTCGGGCTACAGTCCTACCCATGCTTTCCTGGGAGTAAACCCACGGACTATAATGGGACTTACTTCTGAGTATACATGCCTAGGCTTGAGCTCTAAGGAAAATAGCTAGATGGGTAAAAGGTCTTTCTCAGAAGGAAGTTTCTTAGAATTGATTTATAAACTGGATTACGGTGGAATATGTGTGGTGGGGACCAGGAGCCTGGATGCCCCTTGACCTCTTTGATTTCTTTGTTGCTCTTTGATGTGGGGAAGCCAAACTGGTGTCCTGTCTTGAAGAGCTGTTAAGTGGCACTGATTAACATTGTTTGTCCTGAATATTAAAGAGACGGTTTGTGCTGTTGAAAGGAAGAAGGCGGGAAGGGATCCCAGCTGTTAATGACACACCGAAACTGTTGAAGACCGGACTGTAATAAAAGCAGAAATTATTACCTGGCTCACCACAGCTGCTTGTAAACATCCATGGATAGCCTTGGGCCACAAAACACCGCACCAGACCTTCAGTGTCCACCCTGCGCAACAGGGGCATGGAGGACTCTTTCAGTTAATTAGCTATTCCAGGAACCACTGTGGATTCCATGAATCCATGAATTCGTCAGGCGTCACGGGAGGGCCAACCACGACTCGTCACCTTTACTGTTCTATGTTGTGTTGACTTTGCTTCTTGACTGGGTTTCTTCTCTTCATTGGGGTCTAGAGCTAGCCATTCTTCCCCAAACCACCCTTCAAAAGTCCCATTTGCTCGTGTTAGACTTAGACGCCTCACTGTTGGTCGTTCCTCTTCCAAACCCTCTGCATGACCCTTGTGGATGTTCTTTCTCTATGAACTTTATGTTCCCTTTTAAATAAAGTCTATTCTACTGCACCAAAGAGCCTGTCTCCTGACCTTCCTTGGGGCTGGGAGCGGAAATCTCAAAAAAAGCAAGAACTCAAACACATCTCATAGGGGTTCCTCTCGAGGAGACGCATCAGAGCTTCCAAGGGAAGAGGGCCGCAGCCCAGGCCCTTGTGAAGACTCCCAGAGACTTCCTGCACAGCCCCAGCACTGATTTCTTTTGATAATGTGCAATTCAAGGTGACTGTCTGTCCTGGAGCGTTCCCATTCCTTCCAACAAATGGCGTCTTTATACGTACTCCTCAATAGGGCCAGACTTAGGCCAATTGGACCAATGGCTCCCAATGGTGGTCTGTGCCTAAGGGACCCCCCACACACACACACACACACATCAGGGCAATCTAGTCTTGCATACAATTTTATATCAAAATGTGCTTTGATCCATGAGGTGCATTAACTCACATGTGCTTTTTAAAGGGCCTGGTTTGCTTGCGCTCCATCCTGCTATACCAAGCCCATAATAAACGTTGTTTATGTCTCTACAATTCTGCAGACCTTGGCTGTGAACCTGCTCCCCCCCCAAAAAGGGGCGCTCAGCCCTTCCAGCAGCCAGGCCTGCGAGGTTGTCATCCGTAAACCCGGGTCATGCACATTGGTGGCCGGTGGATCCTAGAGGGGGGGCCTTTCACCTACTAGTAGGTGCCGCGTGCCCAGCCAAGGAGTCTTGAGCTACTGGAGCGGTAACCACCGTATGATCTGCCACCACCGCAGGCTGAGTATCCCCCCACACAGACTGGCTCAAAGGAGGCGGAGAGGATGGGTCCCGGAATTGTGAACATGATGGGAGGGGGCTGAACCACGACTTCCGACGGTGGGGTCTGGTTGACACAGCCCATGTTGGCCCCGGCGAGGATGCCCAGGCTGCTGGCCGACACGGATCCTCCACCGCCGCCCATGGAGAGGCCTCCACTGCCCATGGAGAGGCCTCCACATGGCAAGCAGCAGGAACTCAGGGAGCCGAGGCCTCCAATGGGGTAGGAAGAGGAAGAGCTGATCGGTTGGATGCAGGAGGGGGTGACGCAGGAAGGTCCACAGGGGGGGGGCAACAGGACATCTTGGAGCGATGGATGGAGTCTGCAGAGGCGGAGGAAGCAGAGAAGCAGAAGTTATAACAGGGACGTTGCATGGGATGCATGTCATGGTAGAGACCACACTTTGGCTTTGACAACTGCAGACCTTTGAGGACAGCTCTTGTGTTCCTGCCCTACAAGGAACTTTGGGGGTAGCCGAACTAGCCTAAGCCAGACCAGTGGAAGTTTCTCAGGGGTCTTTCTGCACAAGTCAGCTTGGACCTTGGTGGGCCGCTGTGAGATACAGGAAGTTGGACTAGATGGGCCTATGGCCTGATCCAGTGGGGCTGTTCTTATGTTCTTATGACCCTTAGAAGTTCTTAAGATCCTCTACAGATTCCCAAGCAGGACTATTAGCCAAAAGGAGGCTTGGTTGATGGAGGCTGCAATCCTATATGCACTTTCCTGGGAGTAAGCCCCATTGAACAAAGCAGGACTTACTTCTGAGTAAACATGCATAGGATTGTGTGTGTGTGTGTGTTTGTGTGTGTGTGAGTGTGTGTGTGTGTGTGTGAGAGAGAGAGAGAGAGAGAGAGAGAGAGAGAGAGAGAGAGAGAGAGGGAGGGAGGGAGGGAGGGAGGGAGGGAAAGAGAGAGAGATCCCACAAGCCTCCAACAACAGGACCTTCCAATACTGACAATCCCTCCCTCAAATATATGGGAGCAGACTCATGAATGTGTGCCCCAGATCTGAAGCCCTGCAAGACCCAGAGCCAAAGGTCCGACATCTTGCTGACATGCGCTTGGATATGTGACCACATGTTGAACTCAATTTAGTGTCAAACCCTGGTGTCCTTGTCCCTCGTGTCTCCCGAAGGGGTGGGGAGAAGCCATCAGTCTTCCTTAAAGACTATTTTCCACCCAGCCCACAGGTGTACCCATTTGACTGACGTTGCGTTGATGCAACGTTGGGAGAAATGGCTTCAGAAGAGGCATCGTTCTACTTACCAAGCTTCCAGAAGGGGTGTCAGGAGAAGCGGAGCGGAGCTGATGGAAGAGTCTGGGGCTGTGAGTCCTTTTATACTGTGAAAGTCTTCTGAGTCACGCCCTTCGCAGCAACTTTGGCTGCATCCCACCCCACAGGGCCCGGCTTATTAATTTAGAAATGTCTCCACTCCTCTGTAATAGGATGAGTATATTATACCCTGCCAGTCCCCTGTCATTATATTAATATTAATATATTAATAGTAATAATGATTATTACGAATTTTAGATGCCACTTTTCAGCCTGGCTTGCCCAGCCCGTTCTTCCTGTGTTGATGAAAAAAGAAATTGCATACCAAAGGACAGGAACCCTCAGAGATTGGGAAGCCCCTCCCCAGAAACCCCCAAAATACGAACCTTTTTTTAGCCCTTCCAGAAGGGTCAGTGCCTTAATTTGCTGCAGGGAAATTGACAATGTGGTGTGGCTCCTGGACCCACTTGCGTAGTCCACAAACACCTCCGTGGAACGAAATGGGTCAGCTCAGGACGCTTGGTCGGTTTTACAGGAAATGGGTCTGAGCACTTTCAACCTCCCTCCATAGGTGTCTCCGGGGCACGGATCTCCAGGGGTTAAATTCTGGTGCATTCTCAAGAAGCCTCTTTTGGGTGGGTGGGTTTTGTCCTTGCTGGGGGTCCAATGGCAGAGATGAACCAATCCTATGTGTGGGTGGGTGGATTGGCCCAGGGAGTGGGGTAGAAACGTCCATGCCAATCCTATCCCCCCATGGACCTGATCCCACAGCGCAGAGGCTTATCCCCTGGGTAAGGAAACCATCTGTTTCCTTACAGATTAGGCTTCCTGGTCTACCCCCTACCAGTAGCTAGAGGGGGGGCAAAGCACTAAGTTTTGCAGGGAGCCTCCCCTTTGGAGCCATTCCAGGCATACGGCTCTGTTTTGCTCCCCCCACCTGGAACTTGCTCCCCCACCGGGGGGGGGGGCCCTTGTATGCTATGTTTTGTCCCTGCAAGACACAGTGCTTTGCACCCCCCTCTAGCTATGCCACTGACCCCTCCCCTTCACCATAGCTCACAATTTTGGTGCTGCTGAATGGGAGGGGGGGGAGATTGCATATTTTGGAGAGCTGCTGCAGTCAGTAAGGACAACACTGGATGGATAAGGGGTCTTCCTCAGAAGGAGGGAGGGCACCAGGATGAGGTCTCTTGTTATCTGGTGTGCTCCCTGGGGCGTTTGGTGGGCCGCTGTGAAATACAGGAAGCTGGACTAGGTGGGCCTATGGCCTGATCCAGTGGGGCTGTTCTTATGTTCTTAACTACAATTCCCAGGAGGCCTTGCAGGTCTCTTGTTATCTGGTGTGCTCCCTGGGGCATTTGGTGGGCCGCTGTGAGATACAGGAAGCTGGACTAGGTGGGCCTATGGCCTGCTCCAGTGGGGCTGTTCTTATGTTCTTAACTACAATTCCCAGGAGGCCTTGCAGGTCTCTTGTTATCTGGTGTGCTCCCTGGGGCATTTGGTGGGCTGCTGTGAGATACAGGAAGCTGGACTAGATGGGCCTATGGCCTGCTCCAGTGGGGCTGTTCTTATGTTCTTAACTACAATTCCCAGGAGGCCTTGCAGGTCTCTTGTTTTCTGGTGTGATCCCTGGGGCGTTTAGTGGGCCGCTGTGAGATACAGGAAGCTGGACTAGGTGGGCCTATGGCCTGATCCAGTGGGGCTGTTCTTATGTTCTTAAGAAGCCATTTCTTAGGTTCAACCTTGGGTTCTGTGGTTTTATCCATGAAGAAGGAGAAGGAGGACCTCAGGCAGCCTCTTGACCTGCTTTCTCTTTGATTTGGGGGTTACAACCTAGTAATCCTGTCCTCGCTTGAGGTGAACTAGTTAAATGGCAGTGTTCATGTTGTCTCCCTGAGTATCAAAGAGAAGGTGTGCGCGGCTGAAGAAGAGGCAGGTGGAGATGGGATCCCAGCTGTAATTGGTGCACCGAAGCTGTTGAAGTGCAGGTGGTAATAAACACAGAAATTATGACATGGTGGCTGGTCTAGCCCCGGGGTCACCAAACACCACATCAGACCTTCAATGGTCAGCCTTGCAATGGGGGCATGGATGATTAGTTTTGCTATTCAGCGATTCCAGAAAGGTCTATTATTAAACCAGGTCTTGCACCACAGAAGGGCCAAGTGGGGCACTGGTTTGAACCTCTACAGGGGCCGTCGGTCAAGCTTCGGATCCTGTGCGCTGTCCAGGGGAGGGGGGAGGCCAAATATTTCCCCTGACCCTTCCATAAGCCTACCAGTCCCCAGGGGGTCTCCTCAGACATGCACCAGCTCAAGTCCGAGGAGATAAAGTGGGAGTTGCTATGAAGTTGCCCTCACCAAGTGCCACTCCCTCTGCCCTCCATCATGGCTCCATCCTTCCACCCCATTCCTCCCTACATGCCCCATCCAACCCCCTGCCAACTATACCTGTCCGTGGGCCTTGCTTGTGTCACTTCCACATACAGGGTCAATTCGGCCTCTCTGAAAGTCTTCTAGACCCACACAGCTGCCAGAACACTGTTTGTGATGGCCGTAATTCAGTTCCGGCAGCAATGAGGCCCGTGAGGATTGACCTGTTGGACATCTATTAGTTTAAATGTACCATATGTCTGATGGAGGGTTCCGTCCTCCACGAATTTGGACTTGAAAACTATAGGAGAAAACAACTTACAGTTCACTTGTCTCAAGTGTAATTTAGCTTGACACGTTGTATTGCTACCTGGTGGTAGGGATCCAGGGGTCCCACACATACCACAAGGTATCACCTAAGTAGCAATGGTGGTCTTAGTGCCACTGGTTGAGAAACACTGCTCCAAGCTTCCTGTTCCACTGGGGAGCCTCTTCTCTGTGCCCCTGATTGCTCCCATTTTGGTGCCAGACAACCGTGACTGCCCAGAAATCTGGGCCCAAACCCTGCTGGGGCGACCGAACCTGGAAGCAACTGGCCGGTGTGAAGAACGGCATAATGGTGAGTTTTGTTCACCTGGGGGACGGATCGCAGTGGGCACCAGGTCCGGTTTGGCGGCCACCGCTCTAAAACAGGGGTGGCCGAACCCTGGCCCTGGGGACACTTGTGGCCCTCGAGGCCTCTCAATGCGGCCCTCAGGGAACCCCAGTCTCCAATGAGCCTCTTGCCCTCCGGAGATTTATTGGAGCCCGCAATGGACCGACACAACTGCTCTCAGCATGAGGGCGACTGTTTGACCTCTCGCATGAGTGTGGGATGAGGGCTCCCTCCACTGCTTGCTGTTTCATGTCTCTGATGCAGTAGCAGCAGCAAAGGAAAGGCCAGCCTTGCTTTGTGCAAGGCCTTTTATAGGCCTTGAGCTATTGCAAGACCTTCATTCATTCATATAAGTTCATCTTTAATATATCCACTTATGTAAACATATGTAAATTTATTCAAATTTTAAATGTAAATTAATTCTTTTTTCCCCCCGGCCCCCAAAATTGTGTCAGAGAGCTGATGTGGCCCTCCTGCCAAAAACTTGGGACACCCCTGCCCTAAAGCATCCCTGTGTGGGTCTGTCTGCTGGTACCACCAGCAGCTTCGACAGAGAAGGGAGCTTGCCATGCCCTCTCAAGAGCGATGTCCACAAGACACCCCCTTGTACCCCCCCAAATCTGGGGCACGGATGTGTCCTCGTGTAATTTGCACCCCTGTGTAATTACACCAAACAACTCGTATGTATGACGTTCTCGTGCTTAAGGCCTTGTTCCTATAAAAGTGTCAAGAAGGGGCACGGAGCCAACTTGAAATGAAAGAGGACAGGCAAGCCCACCTTTTAATGTCCCAAAATGAAAGGTTTGGTTGTGCCCACCAGGCATATCCGCCGTTCATGCTTCGGAGAGTCAAGTCACAACCCGTCTCCGCAGTCTCAGGCGTGGCAATTTTGACTCTCTGGGGCTGACTCATCCTCTGAAGCGCAGAAACAAACCAGATAAATTCTCCTCCCCTTCAGCTCAGCTCCAGTTGAACTTCTTGACTGCCCTTGGTCTTCAGAGCTGCCCACCACGGATGGTAAGTCTGCTTTTTGGAACCTCTTCTGTCCTGGTAGAAAGAGGGGGTTCTGGAATCTGGGTCCTATCTGTCATGGGTTCTGCTTTGGTGTGTGTCTGCTGCTTGCTCTTGAGAAGGCATTGGTGTAGAGAAGGGCTCTCACCTTCTCTACATGCTCCACGTTTTCATGTGCCACTGACCCCAAAAGGGCTGGGTGGTTGGCCCGACCCACGTCCCTCCAGGGAGGAGGAGGCTTTGATTTTTGCCGCTGCCCCCAAATCTCTCTGCACTGTCCTTGCCTAGCCCGTGCTGCTTTCTGACTCCCCCCCCCCACTCACCCACCCTCTAAAAGAGTAGTGGGACCATCCAGGCTGTTATCTCTTGTTATGTGGTGTGCTCCCTGGGGCATTTGGTGGGGCGCTGTGAGATACAGGAAGCTGGACTAGGTGGGCCTATGGCCTGATCCAGTGGGGCTGTTCTGATGTTCATAGCTTCAGGCAGTGCAACCTCCGGACTGCACCTCCTGCCTAGACAGATCCCGGTTCTTGCGCTACGCAACCCCTCAATGTCCAATGCGGGTGTTTCTTTTCCTTCAATGGTCCCTTCCTGACTTCAGATCTTTCTCCATCACTCTCCTCCGCAGTCGAGCAGTCGCCTCCCACCCTCATTTGTTGTTTCAGGATCACCTCCCTCTTCCCAAGGCATGCCGTGGGGCCACGAGTGCAAGTTCAAAGGGGCCACGTCCAACTGGCCTGCATCCAGGGCTTGTCTTAATCGCCCACGCTCCCGACTGGAGTGATTGATGGAACCAGCTCTGTGGGGACTCCCGGGATGAAGGGTTTTGCATCATCATCCGTGACGGCAGGGAGCGATCAACAGGAAGTAGGTCCTGGCACCAGAGTGCCTTGACTCCAGCACCTGAAATTTCTCTTTCAATTCAATTTCTATCCAGAATACATTAGCTCAACTCTGCCTCTTCCTTGTGCCTTCCTTTGATTCTCTGCCACTTTCAGACCTTCTACTCCATCCTGGATATGGAAGCCCAAACTCATTTTGACCCAGAACCTGAAGACTTGTGGAAGGCTCAAGGAAGTCCTTCCTAGAGGTACGAATGACTCAAATCCACCTTCTGCCCACCTCTGAATAACCCAAAGGCAAGTCACGATGCTTCACCCAGCTTGAATGGCACTAGCAGAGTAGCTCCCAACCTGTGGGTCAGGACCCACTGGTTGGCTGCAACCCAATTTTGGGTGGGGCGCCAAAGGGTGATGGCAATATCAGAGAACTAAGGCTGCAATCTTAGGCCCACTATCCTAGGTAAGTAAGGAGTAAGTGTCATTGTGTTCAATGGCACTTCTGAGTAGATGCACATGGGATTGTGTTGTAAGTTCCTCAAGTCCTGAGGAAAAAAACAGTACAGCCCTGTACTGTAGCTGCTAAGAACCCCGTAAAGAGCTCAGCTCCTGCAGTTTGCAAGGTGGCTGCTAACTGCCCCGTAAAGAGCTCAGCTCCTGCAGTTTGCACTGTGAAAATATTTTTGTTCTCCCCCCCCTTCCATTAAAGATTATCTGCAAGCATTCAGATGTCTTCTGGGTCATTCATTTCTTCTGCTTCTAATTTTTGTGCCTGCGATCCTGAGGATTTGACTCAAGTTAATGGGGTTTCTTCAATTTCCATTTCACCCCACGGTCTCCCCTCCTCTGTGGAGCCTGCTGGATCAGTTCACTGGGTGGGACGGACAGGGCTGGCTTCCACGCCATGATCTCCCCTTCTCCGTTTGTATGGGACACAATTTCCGTGCTTGCCATGGGCGCCCTTTTCCCTAGATATACCACTGGGGTCAACCAAAAACACTGATTCCCCAACAAATTGGCCAGCTGGACACCTGAAGAGCTGGGCACCTGCTGTCCAAATCTATGACTGACAGCCCAATTGTAACCAAACTCCCAATGCTGTTGCAGCCCACAAAGCAGCCCCAAGGGAAGAGACAAGCATTGCTTGACCTTGAGGACGCCCCTTTGACTGCCCCCCCCAGGATGCACACCCTGTTGGCAGGGCTGCGTTGGCGCCAGGAAGTTGGTTGAGCTGCTTGCCCTGCCAGCCTGTATTTCTGAGATGAAGCAACTTGTGCTGCATCAAACACCACCCCAAAGATTTACTGGGAACAGTGTGTCGACCCAAAATTAGGGTGCGCAGCTAGCCCAGCCTTTGCAATGTTCTGGAAGGCCTTGTTCCTGTTGGTGGGACTCCTCCGGTGCCAATGCTCTCAACAACCCAGCCCGTGCCTAATGAATTTGGCACTGCAAGGCTGACTTAATGTTTGGAAACAGGGCAAGAAACAGTGCAGGCGTGTGTGTACATGTCCCCCCACCTCCCACCCCCGTATCCTCAGAAGGTAGGTTCCAGCCGCCCCCGTGGATACAGAGAACCTTGGATGGCTGCGGGCTCTACAAAAGTCCCCCCATCAGGCCAAGGAGGTATCTCCCAGAATGGGTCCCCCTCTTGGCCCCTTCTCTGATCTCCACCCAGGCCTCTCACTGACCGCACCTGTCTCTCTTAGGGCGCAATCCTAGCCAAATTCCTAGTCATGACATAGCTGGGCCAGTGGGGCATGTGCTGCATCCTGCAGCTGGGTGGCAGTCATGGGGGCCTCCTCAATGTAAGGTTGAAACTCAAACAGACTTTTATGGGCATGTAGTACGTAAGGCAGTGTTTGTCCCCTTACCTCGAAGTTGCATTAGGTTCAAACTCAAACTCAAACAGACCTTTATTGGCATATAGTACGTAAGGCAATGTGCTGTGGGAATGGAAGGATGTCCCATGTCAACACTGGTACTTAAAATGATAAGGAAGGCCAGTTCTATGTTTGGGAGCATTAGAAAAGGTATTGAGAACAAAACGGCTAATAGTATAATGCCGCTGTACAAATCGCTGGTAAGGCCACACCTGGAGTATTGTGTCCAGTTCTGGTCACCTCAAAAAAGACATCTCAAAAAAGACATCGTGGAAATGGAAAAGGTGCAAAAGAGAGCGACTAAGATGATTACTGGGCTGGGGCACCTTCCTTATGAGGAAAGGTTATGGCGTTTGTGCCTCTTCAGCCTTGAAAAGTGGCGCCTGAGGGGGGACATGATTGAGACATACAAAATTATGGAGGGGTGGACAGAGTGGATAGAGAGATGCTCTTTACACTCTCACGTAACACCAGAACCAGGGCACATCCACTCAAATTGAGTGTTGGGAGAGTTAGGGCAGTCAAAAGAAAATATTTCTTTACTCAGCGTGTGGTTGGTCTGTGGAACTCCTTGCCACAGGATGTGGTGATGGCGTCTGGCCTAGACGCCTTTAAAAGGGAATTGGACAAGTTTCTGGAGGAAAAATCCATTATGGGTTACAAGCCATGATCTGTATGTGCACCTCCTGATTTTAGAAATGGGCTGTCAGAAGGCCAGATGCAAGGGAGGGCACCAGGATGAGGTCTGTTGTTATCTGGTGTGCTCCCTGGGGCATTTGGTGGGCCGCTGTGAGATAAAGGCAGCTGGACTAGATGGGTCTATAGCCTGATCCAGTGGGGCTGTTCTTATGTTCTTAACTACAATTCCCAGGAAGCCTTGCAAGTCTCTTGTTATCAGGTGTGCTCCCTGGGGCATTTGGTGGGCTGCTGTGAGATACAGGAAGCTGGACTAGATGGGTCTATAGCCTGATCCAGTGGGGCTGTTCTTAGGTTCCTAACTACAATTCCCAGAATGCCTTGCAGGTCTCTTGTTATCTGGTGCGCTCCCTGGGGCATTTGGTGGGCCGCTGTGAGATACAGGAAGCTGGACTAGATGGGTCTATAGCCTGATCCAGTGGGGCTGTTCTTAGGTTCCTAACTACAATTCCCAGAATGCCTTGCAGGTCTCTTGTTATCAGGTGTGCTCCTTGGGGCATTTGGTGGGCTGCTGTGAGATACAGGAAGCTGGACTAGATGGGTCTATAGCCTGATCCAGGGGGGCTGTTCTTAGGTTCCTAACTACAATTCCCAGAATGCCTTGCAGGTCTCTTGTTATCTGGTGCGCTCCCTGGGGCATTTGTTGGGCTGCTGTGAGATACAGGAAGCTGGACTAGATGAGTCTATAGCCTGATCCAGTGGGGCTGTTCTGAGGTTCCTAACTACAATTCCCAGAATGCCTTGCAGGTCTCTTGTTATCAGGTGTGCTCCCTGGGTCATTTGGTGGGCTGCTGTGAGATACAGGAAGCTGGACTAGATGGGTCTATAGCCTGATCCAGTGGGGCTGTTCTTAGGTTCCTAACTACAATTCCCAGAATGCCTTGCAGGTCTCTTGTTATCTGGTGCGCTCCCTGGGGCATTTGGTGGGCCGCTGTGAGATACAGGAAGCTGGACTAGATATGTCTATAGCCTGATCCAGTGGGGCTGTTCACTGTAAGAACATAAGAACAGCCCCACTGGATCAGGCCATAGGCCCATCTAGTCCAGCTTCCTGTATCTCACAGCGGCCCACCAAATGCCCCAGGGAGCGCACCACATAGTGTCCATCACGACCTTAAAAAATTCCACCTCCCAAACAGTTTGGTCATCCTCGCCATTAGGCAGGCGTCTGGCATTCTTTATCTGTTGCTTAAAGGGACGTTCACATAAAAAAGGATTAAGAAAGAACTTGGAGCCCACAGAATGAGGGCAGGCAGTCAAGCCCAGGGCCATCTCAGGAGTCCTCAGTGTGCCAAATGGGGCACTCCGGGGCTGACTCGGTCTGGTGAAATGCAGAAAGCCACAGTATAAATTCTCTCACTCTCCAGCCCTTCTCCAGCCTCGTTCTCTGGGCGTCCCTTTGCCTTCTGGTCTACAGCTGCTCCTGTGTTTGGTGAGTCTCCTGAATTTTCTTATGGCAGGTTGGAAGGGGGGGTTGGGTTCTGAAATTCTGATCCTGTTCATTACGGATCCTGCCTTCGAACACCGCTTGGTTCGTTATATTCTGCATGAAATGATCTTTCCCATGTTTCCCACCCGTGACTGGTGCTGGGCTAGATCCGCTGTTGGGTCCACAGTTAGTTGCCCGGTGCTCTGTGCAAAGCGCCGGGTAGCAGAGAGACATGGGGTGGGCAGGAGAGGCAGGGAGGAAGCGTTCTGGGCAGGCAGAGGGTGGGGGGAGGCTGGCGGGGGAGGGCGCAGGGTGGGGGAGCTGAGCTCCACCGGATCCAGAGCCCCACGTTGGGCCACAGGGCCCACCACAGAACGTCTTGATGCTCCGCTGGCTGAAGAGCTGCAGCAGAATCAAGTAACCCCATTGCGGGGCTCCTTCCCTTACTCAGGGGAAGGGGACGAAAGCCCCCAAGGAGCTGCTGGTGTCTGCCCAGCACACTCAGGGTCCTGCAATAGTCATTTTGGTGCCATGGGAGCCCAAAATGCCCAAAAAACGCCAGGCAGCTCAGGACCCAAAAAATGCCAGGCAGCTCAGGGCTACCAAGTGAAGAGGAGGAGGAACTAGAGACGGGAAGAGAGTATGTCGGGGAAACAAATCATATAGGATTTATTAAGTTATAGCAAATGCAGCTGCCATCCTGATCACACTGTCCACCCTTAATAAACACAGTGGGGCTTGTTTCTGAGTAGACACGGCTCGGATTTTGCTGTAAGGCAAGTCTTGGGGGGCGAAGAAATTTGCACAGCCAGTTTCGCAACGAACCAGATTCCCGAACTGTGGCTGCGAGGGAAGCAGATGGCAGCTCTGCTGAAGGAGCTGCGCCCTTGGATGGAAATTACCTGGCGGGGGGACAGAGTGAGTGGGGGGACGGGACAGAGAGAACCATGCAGAGGCTGAGTGTGGCGCTGATCCCAGGCGCCTGTAAATCACTCTTCAAGAGGTAATTACTCTTCAACTCTTCAATCACTCAGTCCCTCTTCAATGTCGTCACCTCTATCCAAAGCCAACTCAAGGAAGACACATTATGCGCCTCGCATGAAATGGGGAGGCCAGCACTGAACAAAAATGGGGGGGGCGCCTGCACGCCACTTGCAGGCAATGTTGTGGGTTGAAGGGCTGCCACATTTCTGCATGGGTCGCTTGTCTGAAAGCTTTGTGGCCATGAAAATGTGCAGGATGATGGTGCGCTGGTTGGGGTTGACCACTCGTTATCATTTCAGACCCGCCTGCCGCTTGCCAAGATGTCCGCCACGGAATGGGGAGCCGTGGCACAGGTGCAGAAGTCCAGATCCCTCGCAGACCCTTACCACTGTCATTATTGCAGCTTCAACTAACTGTGGACGATGTACAGCCCGTCTCCTTTGAAATGTCTATTGTGATGTCAACAATGGATCAATTGCAGCCCAGTCCCTCTCTGCTTCGCACCCAGTCCCTTGAACTGGTCGAGGCCATTGCTCCGTCCCCTTTCTCTTTTCTTGCCAATTCGGTATGAAGCCTGAGCTTCCTTCCTGCCAAAGCACCCATTGAGGCTCAGAATCCGGAGGCCACGGAGGTGTGGATGGGATCAACTTTCTTTGAGGAGCCCTAGATGTATCAGGGGACAGGAGAATTTATGATGCTTTCAGCCCCCTGACCTCCCCCATCACCCTGTGCTGTTTAACACACCTTCCCTGCTTCTTGAGAGCCTCTGCTGAGAACCTTTTGTTGTCTCTTTGGATGCAATAAATGTGTTCATTCTCTGCCTCTTTCCATTAAAGCTTGCCTGCCAGCATCAAAATGGTTCTTGTGCCTTTGAATTAATGGTTCACTATTTCCATGGGTGGGATTGCTGAGACGGTCCCCATAAGTGGTCCTCTCTACGCAGCACAGAAGACCTCTGTTCATCCAAGATCTCTGTTCATAAAATCTCTGATGGATGTGGCATCATCTCAGATTTAAACCCAACCCCTCTAGGTAATCCCCCTTCTCTCCTGCCTGCCGTTCTGTGTCTTGACCTGTATTTGTTCAGACGGAGGAAGCCAGCACTTTAAGGGTGTGGTGGACAGGGATTGGTCTTTGGGGATCACCTGATCGCGTGCTCAGGTAAGCTCATGTTGCAATGTAGATTGTGCCATTGAAGTACTGGGGCACAGAAGAGCCCAGGTTTGAGACACTGGCATTCCCTTGTACACTCTCCACTGGGCCAAACTTGGGCAGGGCTGACCCATCCATGAGGCCAACTGGAACTGTCACATCAGTTTGAGGGACCTTCCCTACAATCCATACACTCTTCTCTGGTCAATCAATCAATCAATCAATCAATCAATCAGACATGGGTTGGGCAGGTGGGTCGCACTCTGATCAATCAATCAATCAAATCAGATGGGGGTTCGGTGGGTGGGTGCCACTAATCAATCAATCAATCAATCAAATCAGATGGGTTGGGTAGGTGGGTGGCACTCTGATCAATCAATCAATCAATCAGACAAGGGTTGGGCAGGTGGGTTGCACTGATGGATCAATCAATGAATCAAATCAGACAGGGTTGGGCAGGTGTGTGGCACTCTGGTCAATCAATCAATCAGATCAGATGGGATTGGGCAGGTGGGTGGCACTCTGATCAATCAATCAAATCAGAAAGGAGTTGGGCAGGTGGGTGCTATTCTGATCAATCAAATCAGACGGGTTGGGCAGGTGGGTGGCACTCTAATCAATCAATCAATCAATCAGTCAGACAAGGGTTGGGCAGGTGGGTCGCACTGATAGATCAATCATTGAAAAAATCAGACAGGGTTGGGCAGGTGTGTGGCACTCTGGTCAATCAATCAATCAATCAAATCAGATGGAGTTGGGCGGGTGGGTGGCACTCTTCTCTGACCATCTCCCACTGGCACAAACAAGGGAGAAGGCGAGATAATGGAATGGCGGGGCGAGGGGGGGGAGTCAGCTGTCGGCCATTTTGTTTCCTGCTTTTGCTGGTGAGATCTGACCATAGTTTGGAAAGGAAATTGGCAGCAAAAATAATCACCGGAGGCAGAAATTCTGCTGCAGTAAAGTTTTAATGACAAAGGAAGAATTCAGCTGAGAATTTTTTTTCCGGCAACGATCCCAACAAAAAAACTGGAAGGAAATCCTGGGCCAAGCAAGAAGCTGATTTACACAATACTAGTGATGCGCCGTGCAAAGGAGGGAGAGGCGACAGAGGGAGGGAGCATCATTGGGCATCACCCCCCCCCCCACAGTCAACACGTTCGGTGCCTCGGCAGTGATGGTGGATAGTGAACCAGAAAGAAAGCCAAGCATGGTAGGAGATGACAGAAATGTGAAGGAAGCGTGCCATCGCTGTGGGAGGATCCGGGCATTTGGAGAGGGTTGGACTAGGATGCTCGGCCCTTCCGACAGATGGACCGCAAGGTCGTCAGCCAGAAGCTCAGGTCGTTCACATTGGCGGCTGGTGGTTCCTTGGGATGGGGTGCTTCTTAGCAGGGCCGGCACACCAGACCCCGTCTGCTGCCAAGGAGCTCTGAACCACCGGGGAGAAGGGCACCGGATGAGCCACCCCCACTGCAGGCGGAGTACCCCCCCACGCGGACCGGCTCATAGGAGGCGCTGAGGATCGCTCCCGAGATGGTGACCACGCAGGGAGAGGGCTGGATCACAATCTCCGATGGTGGAGTCTGGTTGACGCAGCCCACGTTGGCCCCGGCGAGGATGCCCAGGCTGCTGGCCGACGCCGCACCCCCGCCGCCGCCGCCCAAGGACAGAGCTCCTCCAGAGTAGCCAATGCCACCGCAGGAACCCAATGAGCCCAGACCGCCGATGGGGTAGCTGATCTGAGGGCTACAAGACAGGGATGCAGGTCGGGGAGACGCAGGAAGGTGGACAGGGGTAGCCACAGGACATCTTGGAGCAACGGAACAGGGTCTGCAGTGGTAGGATTGGGGGGGAGAGAATGAGTTAAACATGGAGGTTGTAAAAGAGATGCATCATTTTAGTGACCACCATTTTACAACAGCAGAACTTTGAGGATGACCCCCAAGTTCTTGGCCAAGGAAGACTTTGGAAGACCTTCAGCGCTATCCTCATCTGCCCTGCCTACACTTCTCAAGGGTCCTTCACCCAGACTGTGCAAAAAGCATTACCCCAAGGTGTTCACCACCATGTTGCGGGCACCCTTGGCCTCTCCCCATCACCAGATGTCCTAATAGAAGTACAGGGCAGGTGAAGAATCTCTCCACGCAGTGGCCCAAGTAAGGCTAGCATGGCCCAGACATTGAGCCACACCCAGGTCTGGAGTTGAGAGATTCCTGCTTAGGTGGCAATGCTATCCACCTTTACCTGGGAGTAAGCCCCCTTGACTACAGTGGAATTTGCTTCTGAGTAGATCAGTATGGGTCCATCTCTCATCCCTTCTTGTTCGACCTCAACCCCCTTCAGCAGAGAAACAGAGGGTGAGGGGTACTCCCCTACGCTATAGGCCTGTTGCCAGTTAGAATGCCCACAAGAACCCCAAGGATGATGGCACTAACTAAAAGGAGGCCTGAGTGAGGGACAACCATAGTTGGGCACCCCTAATCCCGGCAAGGAATTGAACTGGTGGGTCACGGCATCCTGAGCATTCTGACATAGCCCATTTCTAAAATCAGGAGGTTGTACATGCACATCATGGCTTGTAACCCGTAATGGATTTTTCCAGAAGGTCAGCCCGAGCGGAGGTCGACCCCTTGGGTGCTCATGACACCCAAAGAGAGAGGAGAAAGTGAGCATAAAGGGAGGTCTCGTTCTACTTACTAAGCTGTCAGACGGTCAGGAAGAGATCTCAGAAGTGGAGAGAAGCTGTTGGAAGAACCCGAAGTCGTGACTCCTTTTATACTCTTGAAGACTCCTTTGTCATGCGCTTTCCCCAGCATGAAATTATCTGGATGTGTCCCACCCCACAGGGCCGTGCTTATTAATTTAGACAGGTCCCTGTTTTCAGCCCCATGTAACAAGATGGCTGCATGATACGCCTGTCATTAGGTAGGCCTATGATTACAGCTTCATTTGGATGAAAAGTTTTGCAAGTCTAAGCGCCACACCCACCCTTGGGTTCACCCTAGAGGTGTGGAAACCCACTCCCCATGGAAACGCAGCTCATGCAGGTCAATAGCCCCAGACATCCAAAATCCAGACCATTTTGAAATCCAGACGTTGGGGGGGGGATGACTGTCTCCATGCCTGGCTGGCAGGGGTGCCCAGCCATCAAAGAGTCAGGGTGCTGTTTGGGAGGTGGACTTAGACCTGGAAGATCCAGCTTCAAATCCCCCTCAGTCATGAAGCTTTCTGGGTGACCTTGGGCCAGACTTTCTCTCAACTTTACCTACCTCACAGGATTGTTGTGAGGACAACAGGAGGGGAGCAGCTGTGTATTCCACCCTGAGCTCTTTGGAGGATAGATAGATAGATAGATAGATAGATAGATAGATAGATAGATAGATAGATAGATAGATAGGAAGGAAGGAAGGAAGGAAGGAAGGAAGGAAGGAAGGAAGGAAGGAAGGAAGGAAGGGAACAGATAGATAGATAGATAGATAGATAGATAGATAGATAGATAGATAGATAGATAGATAGATAGATAGATAGATAGATAGATAGATAGATAGATAGATAGATAGGAAGGAAGGTAGGAAGGAAGGTAGGAAGGAAGGAAGGAAGGGATAGATAGATAGATAGATAGATAGATAGATAGATAGATAGATAGATAGATAGATAGATAGATAGATAGATAGATAGATAGATAGATAGGAAGGAAGGAAGGAAGGAAGGAAGGAAGGAAGGAAGGAAGGAAGGAAGGAAGGGAACAGATAGATAGATAGATAGATAGATAGATAGATAGATAGATAGATAGATAGATAGATAGATAGATAGATAGATAGGAAGGAAGGTAGGAAGGAAGGTAGGAAGGAAGGAAGGAAGGGATAGATAGATAGATAGATAGATAGATAGATAGATAGATAGATAGGAAGGAAGGAAGGAAGGAAGGAAGGAAGGAAGGAAGGAAGGAAAAAGATAGATAGATAGATAGATAGATAGATAGATAGATAGATAGATAGATAGATAGATAGATAGATAGATAGGAAGGAAGGAAGGAAGGAAGGAAGGAAGGAAGGAAGGAAGGAAGGAAGGAAGGAAGGAAGGGAACAGATAGATAGATAGATAGATAGATAGATAGATAGATAGATAGATAGATAGATAGATAGATAGATAGATAGATAGATAGATAGATAGATAGATAGATAGGAAGGAAGGTAGGAAGGAAGGTAGGAAGGAAGGAAGGAAGGGATAGATAGATAGATAGATAGATAGATAGATAGATAGATAGATAGATAGATAGATAGATAGATAGATAGATAGATAGATAGATAGATAGATAGATAGGAAGGAAGGAAGGAAGGAAGGAAGGAAGGAAGGAAGGAAGGAAGGAAAAAGATAGATAGATAGATAGATAGATAGATAGATAGATAGATAGATAGATAGATAGATAGATAGATAGATAGGAAGGAAGGAAGGAAGGAAGGAAGGAAGGAAGGAAGGAAGGAAGGAAGGGATAGATAGATAGATAGATAGATAGATAGATAGATAGATAGATAGATAGATAGATAGATAGGAAGGAAGGAAGGAAGAAAGGAAGGAAGGAAGGAAGGAAGGAAGGAAGGAAGGAAGGGAACAGATAGATAGATAGATAGATAGATAGATAGATAGATAGATAGATAGATAGATAGATAGATAGATAGATAGATAGGAAGGAAGGAAGGAAGGAAGGAAGGAAGGAAGGAAGGAAGGGATAGATAGATAGATAGATAGATAGATAGATAGATAGATAGATAGATAGATAGATAGATAGATAGATAGATAGATAGGAAGGAAGGTAGGAAGGAAGGTAGGAAGGAAGGAAGGATGGAAGGAAGGGATAGATAGATAGATAGATAGATAGATAGATAGATAGATAGATAGATAGATAGATAGATAGATAGATAGATAGATAGATAGGAAGGAAGGAAGGAAGGAAGGAAGGAAGGAAGGAAGGAAAAAGATAGATAGATAGATAGATAGATAGATAGATAGATAGATAGATAGATAGATAGATAGATAGATAGATAGATAGATAGATAGGAAGGAAGGAAGGAAGGAAGGAAGGAAGGAAGGAAGGAAGGAAGGAAGGGATAGATAGATAGATAGATAGATAGATAGATAGATAGATAGATAGATAGATAGATAGATAGATAGATAGATAGGAAGGAAGGAAGGAAGGAAGGAAGGAAGGAAGGAAGGAAGGAAGGGAACAGATAGATAGATAGATAGATAGATAGATAGATAGATAGATAGATAGATAGATAGATAGATAGATAGATAGATAGATAGATAGATAGATAGATAGATATTGTATAAAATTACCTTGTGGCTATGTGTATAAGGTGCATATGAAAATGTAGATGAATCACGTGTTTAGACAGGGGCCTGATCCCCAAGATCTCTCATTAGGTATATGCAAGAATCGGACATCCAAAACACTTGCAGTCCCAAGCACTTTGGATAAGGGCTGCCCAAATTCTACTTTTAAAAATACTAGGATTTTTTTTTAAACAAAGTGTCCTAATTTTAAAAAGTTATGTTGCATCTTGAGCAGGAACAAAGTGAACCATGCGCTCCTCATTGGAAGAGCTCCACAAAGATCTCAATGTACCGGCTGTGGATCGCTTTCTCTCTGGAGTCTCCCCCAAGCCTGGGATGGTGACCACAGGTCAATGGGGGAACATGGGCTCAGAAAGCAGAAGGGCCCGGGTTGAAGGCCTCCCAGGTAGTTCTGGAGAAGACCACTGTCCAAAGCCCTGCCCGTCGCTGTCTGACAACATTGAGGTGGATGATCCAAGGACCTGACTCAATGTGGGGGGGCATCCGATGTTCCTAAGTGCGGTTAAGAAGGAGTAGGGCAGGCAGGAGAGTCAAATTCCAGGCAAGACCCAAATGATTCAGGTGCAGAAGGGAGCACATTGGGGTGGACAGGGATTGGCCATTGGGGTCACCTGATTGGGCACATGGGCAAACTCCAACTGCAATATAGATGGTGCCCTTGAAAGGCTGGTGGCCCGAATGAGCCCTGATTGGAGACACAAGCACTCCCCTGACCACTCTCCACTGGGTCAAACCTGAGCAGGGCCGGCCCATTCATGAGGCCAACTGAGGCTGTCGCATCAGGCAGGGGTTGGGTGGGTAGTGCCCTTCTCTGACCACTCCGTTGTTTGGTACTTCCTGTTTAGCTGGTGAGCTTCTACCATATATGAACAGGAAATTGAGGGGAGGGGGACACAAAACACAAGAGGCAGTTGCTTTGCTGCAGTAAAGATTTAATGACAAAGGAAGAACTCGGCAGACATTGCTTGCGACTTCCAAGGAAGAGAAGCACAAGAGGGAAGCAGCGACACTTGGCACCACCCCAGCCAACTCAAAGGGAAGCCTCCTCAAGGGCTCACAAACAGGATTTGGGTAGGACTTGAGGGCATCCCCTTGGCTTTGACCACAGGGTGGTCTCTGCCTCTGCACAAGGGAGGGGATCTGAGCAGAGAGGAAGCAAAGCACAGTGGGAAAGAGCAAAGGTTTGTAGCAAGATCACGGCCATGGCTGTTGGAGTTGCTGAGCACCCCATCAACGGAGGGGTCGGACGAGGGGTGCTCAGCCCTTCCAGCAGCCAGGCCTGCGAGGTCGTTATCCATAAATCCGGGTCATGCACGTGGGTGGCCGTTGGATCCTGGAGGTGGGGCCTTCCACCTAGTAGCAGATATGGCACATAGAACTGCGTCTCCTGCCAAGGAGTCCTGAGCCACTGGAGAGGTAACTACCACCACCACCACTACCACCACAGGCTGAGTATCCCCCCACACGGGCTGGCTCACAGGAGGAGGCGAGGATGGCTCCCGGAAGGGTGATCACGCAGGAAGGGGGCTGGATCACAACTTCCGACGGTGGGGTCTGGTTGACGCAGCCCACGTTGGCCCCGGCGAGGATGCCCAGGCTGCTGGCCGACACGGATCCACCTCCACCGCCCATGGAGAGGCCTCCACTGCCCATGGAGAGGCCTCCACAGGGTGAGCAGCAGGAACTCAGGGAGCCGAGGCCTCCGACGGGGTAGCAAGAGGAAGAGCTAATCGGTTGGATGCAGGAGGGGGTGACGCAGGAAGGTCCACAGGGGTAGCAACAGGACATCTTGGAACGATGGAGTCTGCAGTGGCAGGATTTGGGGGCGGAGGAAGCAGAGAAGGAGGAGTTAAACAGGGGCATTGCAAAGGGCATAAGAAGGGTCCCAATTTGGGGCTTATCCCCTTCATGGATCACTGCCTTGTCGTGGCGAAGGGGCTTGAGTTACTCAGTGAGGCTCTGAGCTATGCCAGGGAGGGGCACCCAAGATGAGAGAGGTCATAGCGGAGAACTCTGACCAAACATGATCCACTGGAGAACTTGAGAACAGCCCCACTGGATTAGGCCAGGGGCCCATCTGGTCCAGCTTCCTGGATCTCACATCGACCCACCAGATGCTTCAGGGATCACACCAGTACACAACCTGCATCCTGGTGCCCTCCCCTGCCTCTGGCCTTCTGAGGTAGTCTACATCAGGGTAGTGACCACAATTTTAGAGCAGCAGATCTTTCCTGCCCAAGTAATTTTGAAGGAAGCAAAATTAGCTTGATCAGACCTGTGGGAAATTTCTCAGGGGTCTTTCTGTACAGACCAGCTTGGACTCTGAGAACCCCAATCCCATGCATGCCTATTCAGAAGTAAGTCCCATTATAGTCAATGGGGCTTACTACTGGGCAAGTGTGGAAAGGGTGGAATGCAGTCTGAGAAGATGTTAGGATGCTCTACTGCTATTCCAATGCAAAAAGGAGACTTGGGGGTGAAGAAAGGGAGAGAGGGAGGAGGTGTAGTGAGTGAGTGAGTGAGTGAGTGAGTGAGTGAGTGAGTGAGTGAGTGAGTGAGAGAGAGATAGAGAGAGGGAGGGAAGAGGAGGAGTGAGTGAGTGAGTGAGAGGGGGGAGGGAGGAGGGGAGAGAGAGAGATAGAGAGAGAGAAGTCTTGCAAGCATTCAACAGTAGGACCTTAAAATATTGAACACCCTCTAAGGTTTGCAAGTGGTATTAGATAGATAGATAGATAGATAGATAGATAGATAGATAGATAGATAGATAGATAGATAGATAGATAGATCATGACAGCCACGAACCTGTGCCCGAGATGCGAAGTCTTGTAAGACATGGAAGCAAAGTTTGACCAACCTTTGCAAAAGTTAGACCCAATTTGAGGTTGGCCCTTAGGTTCCTCCTGCATCCCAGAGAGAGAGAGAGAGGGGGGGGAGGAGGAGGAGGAGAGAGAGAGAGAGAGAGCCACCAGACATCTTGAAGGAGCTTTCAGAGAGGCATCATTCCACTTACCAAGCTGTCAGAAGAGGCGTTGAGTGAAGGCGGGAAGAGCAGATGGAGGAGTCTGGAGTTGTGAGTCCTTTTATACTGTTGAGGACTCCTGAGTCAGGTCCTCAGAGCACAGACCTGTCTGGATGCGCCCCACCCCAAGGGACCCTGCCTATTAATTTTGGCATGCCTCCGTTTTCAGCTCTCTGTAATTGGATGCTAATATTACACCCTGAGCGCAATACCGTAGTCTTTCGAGACTGAAGGTTGCCAGCAACCATTACACCCTGCCAGTCCCTTGTCATTATTATTATTAGTATTAGTAGTAGCAGTTGTAGTAGTAGTAAGAATATTTATTCGCCGCGGTTCAAGGCCACTTGTCCAGCCCATCTTTCCTTTGATGACTTCATCTCCTTCGGTCAGATGAAGGGAAACAAACAAACCAAAAAGCATCCCAAAGCACTCCAGGCACAGGCAAGGGAACCTCAGAGATTTGGAAGCCTTCCCCAGCATGTGTGAACCCCTGGGCCACCAGGGGTCAGTACTACAGAATCCCCCCTGCACAGTCACACCTGAGGGGCTTTCAGAGGGTCGAGGAGGCCACACGCGACCTCTTCTGGTCCTCAGAAGGACATCTGAGGCACCCAGAAGGTCTAAAACCCACTTTTGTGATGTTTTGGTTCCTCAGAAGGTCTTAGAAACCCTCCCTGGGCCTTCGAACAGGGCCTCTGTACAGGGTGCCACAGGACTGGTGGCGCAGGGGAGTGGGTGACAGGTCTGCACTGCCTTGTGCCATGTCCCTTGCGCCACCAGGGCATGTGCAACTGCTGCCCCTCCCCAGGTATGCCAGGGCTCTCCTGGAACCCAAATCAGGAAGTATGAATTTTTTCCCACTCCCGGAGAGGTCAGCGTCTTAGTTTGCTGCAGCAAAATTAACCCTTCAAAAACCTTTGTTGAAATAAATAGGTTGCCTCAAAACACTTTATCAACAGTATAGGAAATGTATCTGAGTCCTTCCAGCTTCCCTGCATGTGCCTCGGAGTCCTCCACGAGTTACATTTTGGTGCCACCCTATAAAGCCTCTCTTGGGAATCTCTCCGTGGTCCGGTGGGTGGATTTGGCCAATCCTGGCTATCCATTTGAACCAGGATAAGAATATTTAAACAAGGAACATTGTGGAACGTGTCCAAGTGGGACATTGAGGGCTGGGCTCAGTGGTAGAAGTGATGCAGAAGACCCCAGACTCTATATGTAGAAGATCCCAGGCTGGTTCCCTGGAACTATCTCTAGATGACAGCTGGGAAATCTCAAAACCTGGAGAACTGCTAGTCACTCTGGCTACCATCCTACCTATGCTTTCCTGGGAGTAAACCCCACGGACTATAATGGGACTTACTTCTAAGTAGACATGCCTAGGCTTGAGCTCTAAGGAAAATAGCTAGATGGGTAAAAGGTCTTTCTCAGAAGGAAGTTTCTTAGAATTGATTTACAAACTGGATTACGGTGGAATATGGGTGGTGGGGACCAGGAGCCTGGATGCCCCTTGACCTCTTTGATTTCTTTGTTGCTCTTTGATGTGGGGAAGCCAAACTGCTGTCCTGTCTTGAAGAGCTGTTAAGTGGCACTGATTAACATTGTTTGTCCTGAATATTAAAGAGACGGTTGAAAGGAAGAAGGTGGGAAGGGATCCCAGCTGTTAATGACACACCAAAACTGTTGAAGACCGGACTGTAATAAAAGCAGAAATTATTACCTGGCTCACCACAGCTGCTTGTAAACATCCATGGATAGCCTTGGGTCACAAAACACTGCACCAGAACTTCAATGTCCACCCTGCGCAACAGGGGCATGGAGGACTCTTTCAGTTAATTAGCTATTCCAGGAACCACCGTGGATTCCATGAATCCATGAATTCGGCAGGTGTCACGGGAGGGCCAACTGGGGCACGCTGGCTGGAGCTTCAGAACCTCTACAGGGAAGAAGCTTTGGACCTTGTGCACTGTCCAGGGAGGGGAAAGGGGGATTATTTTCCCTTACCCCTCCATAAGCCTACCAATGGGTCTCCTCGAACCTGCACCACCTCTTCAAGAAGACAAAGCAGGAGGGCAGGTTGCTATGAAGTTGCCCTCACCAAGTGCCGCTTCGTCCAACCTTCGTCATGCCTCCAGCCTTCCCCCATTCTATCCCACTGTGCCCTTTTTCTCCCTATGTGCCCCACTGTGATCCCCTGCCGAACTATCTCCTAAGGTGGGCCTTCCTTGCCCCACCTCCACATGCAAGGCCTCTCTGGATGTGTTCCGGACATTTCTGGGTGTGTCATTTAGGGGAGATCATGTAGTTCTGGAGAACTGGAAAGCTAAGAACACACTTGAGGCACATGTCAATATTTTGGGGACAAAAAGTGGGCTGTGCACGCTTAATTTTCTGGAATAGGTGTGCTCCAAACTAGGTGGTGAGATAGTTTCTGTGACTTAAGATACACATAAAGCTTTAACAACATTGCACATCTTCATAAAGTTCTGTATCCTGTCCCATTGGGTTTGTTGACTGTGCACTGGGCACTCAATAATAAAGGAGAGATATATCTGAGTCTAAGCTGCTTGTGTCTTCAGTGTGTGATATCTCCAGATTAGACTTCCAGGAGAAGGGCTGGTTCCCCAAGGAGAGGAAGACTTTTCTTCCCTGCTGTACGAACTTGTTGGGCACAGCCAGTTTGATCCACGTTTAAATTAGTGTACTAATTTCTAGCAGGCAACTTACAGCCCAAGCCCAACTCAGCATAATTTGACTTAATGCGACTTATTCCCAGATTAGTGTGTACAGGATTGTAGACTTGGCCTTGTAATGTCCCAAAATGAAAGGGGAAAACAGGGCGTGATGATCATAATTTGTATGGTTCTCAAAAGATGATGATCACAGGACATGAAAGGTCCGAGGTGGATTTGCTTTGTAATTCATAAACAGAAGTTTCCACAAGCTAGGGATGGATCTTGCCCTGTAGGCTCTTCAGAAACTGTATAAAAGTCCTGTCCTGGTTGGAACCTACTGCAGCTTTCCTTGCTTTCTCTTGAGTCTCTCGTTCCACTTCTCTGGTCGGTAAGTTGGATTTAACTCCCTATTCATTCCTGGTCTTGTGAGCATGAGATGTGGTTTGGCAGACCTCGTCAAAGTGGCACTTGGTCACACAGACGTCCCACACTTCTTGAAAGTGAATATGCCTGTTGTGTTTTCTGGAGATGATCAAGAGCAACGGGTTCACGGGCCACTGGAACCGGGGCTATTGGGTTCCAAGACAAGACCCCAAATGGTCAACTCAGGTTGGTCAACTCCACGTGAATTCTTAGGGCACAATCCTAACCTACTTTCCAGCACTGACATAGCTGAGCTATTATGGCGTGCACTGCATCCTGCAGTGGGGAGGCATTCAAGGAGGCCTCCTCCAGGTAAGGACATATTTGTGACCTTACCTTGGGGCTGCATTGCGGCTTGGTCAGGGCTGGAAAGTTGGTTAGGATTGTGCCCTCAGTCAACACAGATCCAAATGGTTTGGCCAAGGCTCTGATGGAAACTGGATGAATTCCCAGTATATACCATTAGAAAAAAAAAATGGAGAATGAACTTCATAAATACCCTTAATGTGTTCTTTGAAAGTGCAGTCTCTTGGGGTGTTTTAACTACCCCAATAGGTGTTTTGATGCCAACTGGGGTAGGAAAGTTCCTCCCAAGACAGGATTGGGCGTTGTTTTAAAGGGTTTGGTTCTGAGATCATCTGTGTAAGGAAACTAGATGTGGGATAACTTTTCAAAAGATAGATAGATAGATAGATAGATAGATAGATAGATAGATAGATAGATAGATAGATAGATAGATAGATAGATAGATGGGGAAAGAGAGGTGATCAGCTGACTCTTCATTGTTAAGGGCAAGATTCTTTAATGAGTCCCAGCTCAACATTCTGGCTGTGAGTTGCGCAGGTGCCATCTTAGATACGCACACCTTTTTGGGGACCTTCACACCTGCGCAGGTGCATTCCTTCACCTCTCTTGTGTCTTGCTCCAGACTCACCTCCGTCAGTTTCAACATGTCCAGCTGTTGTATGCCATCCTGTGCCGCCGCATCTGGGCCCGTCCTTCCCATTAGTGTGGAGTCCTGTGGCACCCCGGCCTGCGGCATCTCGTGTGGCTCCATCGCTCCGCTGTGCATCCAGCCTTCCTGCGGCATCTCGTGTGGCTCCATCGCTCCGATGTGCATCCAGCCTTCCTGCGGCATCTCGTGTGGCTCCATCGCTCCGCTGTGCGTCCAGCCTTCCTGCAGCAACCCCTGTGGCCCCATAGCCCCACAGTGCTGCATCCCGTCTCCCTGCTTTCCACAATGCACCATCCCCTGTGGGCCTATTGGTCCCTTGTGCGGTGTTCAGCCCTCCTGCATCCCCACCTGCTCCATCCCGTCTTGCCTGCCCTCCTGCACCGTCCCCTGCGGACCTCTCCTCCCAGTGAGCGGCGGCTCGTCTTGCAACGTCATCCCACTCAGCTGTGTCCCGTCCTGCATCCCCTGCTAAACCCCCAGGGAGGGCTCTCTGTGGGTTCCTGGTCAATAGGGAATTGAAGTCTTTGCTATGGATTCTGGCTAAGCGAACGGATGTTGGCGATCCAATGTGTGGGGAATTTGGAGTTCTAACTCCCACCGGTAGCTTCTGTGGGGATTCCTCACCTGTGCTGTTCAATGGTGTGTTGACTTTGCTTCTTGACTGGCTTTCATCTTTTCTTTGGGGTCTAGAGCTATCTATTTTTCCCCAAACCACCCTTCAAAAGTCCCATTTGCTTGTGTTAGACTTAGACACCTCACTGTTGGTCCTTCCTCTTCCAAACCCTCTGCATGACCCTTGTGGATGTTCTTTCTCTATGAACTTTATATTCCCTTTTAATAAAGTCTGTTCTACTGCACCAAAGAGCCTGTCTCCTGACCTTCCTTGGGGCTGGGAGTGGAAATCTCAAAAAAGCAAGAACCCAAACACATCTCATAGGGGTTCCTCTCGAGGAGACGCATCAGAGCTTCCAAGGGAAGAGGGCTGCAGCCCAGGCCCTTGTGAAGACTCCCAGAGGGTTCCTGCACAGCCCCAGCACTGATTCCTTTTGATAACGTGCAATTCAAGGTGACTGTCCGCACTGAAGTTTCCATCCCATCCAACAAATGGCGTCTTTATACGTACTCCTCAATAGGGCCAGACTTAGGCCAATTGGACCAATGGCTCCCAATGGTGGCCTGTGCCTAAGGGACCCCCCCCCCACGCACACGCACACACACACACACATCAGGGCAATCTAGTCTTGCATACAATTTTATATCAAAATGTGCTTTGATCCATGAGGTGCATTAACTCACATGTGCTTTTTAAAGGGCCTGGTTTGCTTGCGCTCCATCCTGCTATACCAAGCCCATAACAAACGTTGTTTATGTCTCTACGATTCTGCAGACCTTGGCTGTGAACCTGCTCCCCCCCCCAAAAAAAAACAACAACAGCATGTTCCCAATTTGGCCCCAGAGCTCCTAAGGCTGGTCCTGCTTCTCAAGCCCCAGAAGGGCTTCCATTAGAGGAATTAACACTGTAATTACTCCAGAGTAGGCATAATTGCTGGACAAACAGGTGTTCCACCGCAGAGGCCATGGAGAGTCTTAGGCTGCAGTCCTAACCAGGGTAGAGGGTTCTGGGTAGTCTGACCTGATAGTTCTGTCCTCCTTGAAGGGCACAATCCTAACCAGGTCTACTTAGAAGTAAGCCCTACTTTGTTCTATGGGGCTTACTCTCAGGAAAGTGTGGTTAGGATTGCAGTCCAATTTTATTTTGGAAACTGTCTTGTCACAGCTCCTCCCCACTGGGCCTTGTGCCCGCTTAAGGCTGATAAGTTTCCCTTGGTTGACTCACCAGTACAGCAAACAAAAGTCAGAGTCCGTTCCCAGTCCAATCAACGAAAGTGGCCAAGTCAGAGTCCAGAGCCAATAAGCCGAGTCACAGTCCAAGGCCAGTTTGTCAGTCAGTCAGCCCAACCAGTCAAAGGTGCCAAGTCAGAGTCCAGAGCCAATAAGCCGAGAACCGAACGGCGCATATCAAAATGAGAGCTCAGTGTCATTCAACCACATGCGCACATGTGTTGGCCCCCATAAAAGATGTTTTGCCACAGTTTTAATACTCACGAAAAAGAAAATTGCACAAGGAAGGAGTAGCTCATCCCCCTAGAAGAACATTTGTTCCCATCAAGAGACTTTAAGCTGTGGAACAGAAAGGTCTTCCTCTGAAGCTGGAGTCCCAATGAGCATGGAGAAGATGGCTGGCCCTGTGGTCCACCTCTAAATTAATGCCTTGAGACCTCACAGATGAAGGCTCCCGTCTTTTTAAAGTGTGAGAGTCTAAAAGGAAGGGACCTTGCAAGGAGCACCACCCAAACAACAAAGGTCTATCACTGAGAGCTCCATGAATGACAAAGCATGTCATGAATGCCAGCCAGTCTGGGGCAGGGTTTGATCCTGTCCCTCAGGCTCCTTGAGAAAGTGTTTAAAAAGCTCCTGCACTGCTGGTTCCTTCCAACAGCTTCATCTGCACCCTCTTGTCTTGTCTGCTTCGGCCATCTTGGTAAGTGGAATTTAACTTGACAATGTGAGATCTTGTTGGAGGAAACTTAACTTGTGAATGTGAGATCTTGTTGGAGGAACATTGTAAAAGCAGGCACCATCCCCTGTGGAGGCATCTTGGCACAGTGGGCTATTCCCTCTCCTTGCCTTCCCTCCTGCACCGTCCCCTGCGGACCTCTCCTCCCAGTGAGCGGCGGCTCGTCTTGCACCGTCATCCCACTCGGCTGTGTCCCGTCCTGCATCCCCTGCTAAACCCCCAAGGAGGGCTCTCTGTGGGTTCCTGG
This sequence comes from Tiliqua scincoides, assembly GCF_035046505.1. Classification (NCBI taxonomy): domain Eukaryota; kingdom Metazoa; phylum Chordata; class Lepidosauria; order Squamata; family Scincidae; genus Tiliqua; species Tiliqua scincoides. The sequence continues at coordinate 6,530,125 of NC_089835.1, forward strand.
TCAATATGGAGTTGAAGTCTTTGCTATGGATTCTGGCTAAGCGTACGGATGTTGGCGATCCAATGTGTGGGGGATTTGGAGTTCTAACTCCCACCTGTAGCTTCTGTGGGGATTCCTCACCTGTGCTGTTCAATGTTGTGTTGACTTTGCTTCTTGACTGGCTTTCCTCTTTTCATTGGGGTCTAGAGCTATCCATTCTTCCCCAAACCACCCTTCAAAAGTCCCATTTGCTTGTGTTAGACTTAGACACCTCACTGTTGGTCCTTCCTCTTCCAAACCCTCTGCATGACCCTTGTGGATGTTCTTTCTCTATGAACTTTATATTCCCTTTTAATAAAGTCTGTTCTACTGCACCAAAGAGCCTGTCTCCTGACCTTCCTTGGGGCTGGGAGTGGAAATCTCAAAAAAGCAAGAACCCAAACACATCTCATAGGGGTTCCTCTCGAGGAGACGCATCAGAGCTTCCAAGGGAAGAGGGCTGCAGCCCAGGCCCTTGTGAAGACTCCCAGAGGGTTCCTGCACAGCCCCAGCACTGATTCCTTTTGATAACGTGCAATTCAAGGTGACTGTCCGCACTGAAGTTTCCATCCCATCCAACAAATGGCGTCTTTATACGTACTCCTCAATAGGGCCAGACTTAGGCCAATTGGACCAATGGCTCCCAATGGTGGCCTGTGCCTAAGGGACCCCCCCCCCCACGCACACGCACACACACACACACATCAGGGCAATCTAGTCTTGCATACAATTTTATATCAAAATGTGCTTTGATCCATGAGGTGCATTAACTCACATGTGCTTTTTAAAGGGCCTGGTTTGCTTGCGCTCCATCCTGCTATACCAAGCCCATAACAAACGTTGTTTATGTCTCTACGATTCTGCAGACCTTGGCTGTGAACCTGCTCCCCCCCCCCAAAAAAAACAACAACAGCATGTTCCCAATTTGGCCCCAGAGCTCCTAAGGCTGGTCCTGCTTCTCAAGCCCCAGAAGGGCTTCCATTAGAGGAATTAACACTGTAATTACTCCAGAGTAGGCATAATTGCTGGACAAACAGGTGTTCCACCGCAGAGGCCATGGAGAGTCTTAGGCTGCAGTCCTAACCAGGGTAGAGGGTTCTGGGTAGTCTGACCTGATAGTTCTGTCCTCCTTGAAGGGCACAATCCTAACCAGGTCTACTTAGAAGTAAGCCCTACTTTGTTCTATGGGGCTTACTCTCAGGAAAGTGTGGTTAGGATTGCAGTCCAATTTTATTTTGGAAACTGTCTTGTCACAGCTCCTCCCCACTGGGCCTTGTGCCCGCTTAAGGCTGATAAGTTTCCCTTGGTTGACTCACCAGTACAGCAAACAAAAGTCAGAGTCCGTTCCCAGTCCAATCAACGAAAGTGGCCAAGTCAGAGTCCAGAGCCAATAAGCCGAGTCACAGTCCAAGGCCAGTTTGTCAGTCAGTCAGCCCAACCAGTCAAAGGTGCCAAGTCAGAGTCCAGAGCCAATAAGCCGAGAACCGAACGGCGCATATCAAAATGAGAGCTCAGTGTCATTCAACCACATGCGCACATGTGTTGGCCCCCATAAAAGATGTTTTGCCACAGTTTTAATACTCACGAAAAAGAAAATTGCACAAGGAAGGAGTAGCTCATCCCCCTAGAAGAACATTTGTTCCCATCAAGAGACTTTAAGCTGTGGAACAGAAAGGTCTTCCTCTGAAGCTGGAGTCCCAATGAGCATGGAGAAGATGGCTGGCCCTGTGGTCCACCTCTAAATTAATGCCTTGAGACCTCACAGATGAAGGCTCCCGTCTTTTTAAAGTGTGAGAGTCTAAAAGGAAGGGACCTTGCAAGGAGCACCACCCAAACAACAAAGGTCTATCACTGAGAGCTCCATGAATGACAAAGCATGTCATGAATGCCAGCCAGTCTGGGGCAGGGTTTGATCCTGTCCCTCAGGCTCCTTGAGAAAGTGTTTAAAAAGCTCCTGCACTGCTGGTTCCTTCCAACAGCTTCATCTGCACCCTCTTGTCTTGTCTGCTTCGGCCATCTTGGTAAGTGGAATTTAACTTGACAATGTGAGATCTTGTTGGAGGAAACTTAACTTGTGAATGTGAGATCTTGTTGGAGGAACATTGTAAAAGCAGGCACCATCCCCTGTGGAGGCATCTTGGCACAGTGGGCTATTCCCTCTCCTTGCCTTCCCTCCTGCACCGTCCCCTGCGGACCTCTCCTCCCAGTGAGCGGCGGCTCATCTTGCACCGTCATCCCACTCGGCTGTGTCCCGTCCTGCATCCCCTGCTAAACCCCCAAGGAGGGCTCTCTGTGGGTTCCTGGTCAATATGGAGTTGAAGTCTTTGCTATGGATTCTGGCTAAGCGTACGGATGTTGGCGATCCAATGTGTGGGGGATTTGGAGTTCTAACTCCCACCTGTAGCTTCTGTGGGGACTCCTCACCTGTGCTGTTCAATGTTGTGTTGACTTTGCTTCTTGACTGGCTTTCCTCTCTTCATTGGGGTTTAGAGCTATCTATTCTTCCCCAAACCACCCTTCAAAAGTCCCATTTGCTTGTGTTAGACTTAGACGCCTCACTGTTGGTCGTTCCTCTTCCCAACCCTCTGCATGACCCTTGTGGATGTTTTTCCTCTATGGACATTATGTTCGCTTTTAAATAAAGTGCAGTCTCTCGGGGTGTTTTAACGACCCCAATAGGTATTTTGATGTCAACTGGGGTAGGAAAATTCCTCCCAAGACAAGACTGGGGGTTGTTTTAAAGGGTTTGGTTCTGAGATCATCTGTGTAAGGAAACTAGATGTGGGTTAACTTTTCAAAAGAAATATATATATCTTTTTTATTTATATATTAAATTTTATTTAATATATTTTATTTTATTATTTTATTTATTATCTATTATTTTATATATATATATATATATATATATATATATATATATATATATATATATATATATATATATATATATAAGGAAGAAAGGAAGGAAGGAAGGGAAAGACAGATGGATAGATGGATAGATATTGATAGATATTGTTTAAATATTGTTTAAAATTACCTTGCGGCTATGTGTATAAGGTGCATATGAAAATGTAAATGAATCACGTGTTTAGACAGGGGCCTGATCCCAAAGATCTCTCATTAGGTATATGCAAGAATCAGACATCCAAAACACTTGCAGTCCCAAGCACTTTGGATAAGGGCTGCCCAAATTCTACTTTTAAAAATACTAGGAAAACAAAGTGTCCTAATTTTAAAAAGTTATGTTGCATCTTGAGCAGGAACAAAGTGATCCATACGCTCCTCATTGGAAGAGCTCCACAAAGATCTCAATGTACCGGCTGTGGATCGCTTTCTCTCCGGACTCTCCCCCAAGCCTGGGATGGTGACCACAGGTCAATGGGGGAACATGGGCTCAGAAAGCAGAAGGGCCTGGGTTGAAGGCCTCCCAGGTAGTTCTGGAGAAGACCACTGTCCAAAGCCCTGCCCGTCGCTGTCTGACAACATTGAGGTGGATGATCCAAGGACCTGACTCAATGTCGGGGGGCATCCGATGGTCCTAAGTGCGGTTAAGAAGGAGTAGGGCAGGCAGGAGAGTCAAATTCCAGACAAGACCGAAATGATTCAGATGCAGAAGGGAGCACATTGTGGTGAACAAGGATTGGCCATTGGGGTCACCTGATTGGGCACATGGGCAAATTCAAACTGCAATATAGATGGTGCCCTTGAAAGGCTGGTGGCCCGAATGAGCCCTGATTGGAGACACAAGCACTCCCCTGACCACTCTCCACTGGGTCAAACCCAGGCAGGGCCGGCCCATTCATGAGGCTGTTGCATCAGGCAGGGTTTGGGTCGCTGAGTGGTGTTCTTCTCCAACCAATTTCCACAGGGTCAAACCTGGGCAGGGCCGGCCCATTGATGAGGCCAACTGAGGCTGTTGCATCAGGCAGGGGTTGGGTGGGAGGGTGGGCTCCTCTCTGACCACATTCCACTGGGTCAAAGCTGGGCAGGGCCGACCCATTCATGAGGCCAACTGAGGCTGTCGCATCAGGCAGGGGTTGGGTGGGTAGTGCCCTTCTCTGACCGCACCGTTGTTTGGTACTTTCTGTTTAGCTGGTGAGCTCCTACCATAAAACTGTTGGCATCCTTCAGTCTCGAAAGACCATGGTGTCACGCTCTGAATGGTGGTTCTGGAACAGAGTGTCCTCTCCAGTGCGCAAAGCCTGGGTAAAGTAGGTATGGAGGATAGGCTGTTACCCATGCAGCAAATCCCCCCACTCCACGTCGCTGAGATGGTCCAATGGAAAGGCAGAGGCCAATACGGTTCGTTCCAGCAGCATCGCAGGAGTTGCCAGAATGTGACTGTGTTCAGCCATGAACTGCCTCAGGGACTCCGGCTCCGGATTTTGCCTGGAGGTTGACTCCTGAAGCCTTTTCCATAACTGGATGTAGCCACAAGGCAGTGGAGGTTTGGGATCAGAGTTTCCTTCTCTTAGATGAGCTGCATTCCCAGGCTGACGAGTCCCATCTACCCGGTGGCTGTTTAGTCGCCTCTTACGACAAGTACAGCCAAACTGAGGGCCTATTCTTATCCCCAGCCCCCAGGGGATACCATATATGAACAGGAAATTGAGGGGAGGGGGACACAAAACACAAGAGGCAGTTGCTTTGCTGCAGTAAAGATTTAATGACAAAGGAAGAACTCGGCAGACATTGCTTACGACTTCCTAGCTAGCAGCAGGGCGAGCAGCAGGAACTCAGGGAGCCGAGGCCTCCGATGCGGTAGGAAGAGGAAGAGCTAATCGGTTGGATGCAGGAGGGGGTGACGCAGGAAGGTCCACAGGGGGGGCAACAGGACATCTTGGAGCGATGGATGGAGTCTGCAGGGGCGGAGGAGGCAGAGAAGCAGAAGTTATAACAGGGACATTGCACGGGATGCATGTCATGGTAGAGACCACACTTTGGCTTTGACAACTGCAGACCTTTGAGGACAGCTCTTGTGTTCCTGCCCTACAAGGAACTTTGGGGGTAGCCGAACTAGCCTAAGCCAGACCAGTGGAAGTTTCTCAGGGGTCTTTCTGCACAAGTCAGCTTGGACCTTGGTGGGCCGCTGTGAGATACAGGAAGCTGGACTAGATGGGCCTATGGCCTGATCCAGTGGGGCTGCTCCTATGTTCTTAACTACAATTCCCAGGAAGCCTTGCAGGTCTCTTGTTATCTGGTGTGCCCCCTGGGGCATTTGGTGGGCCGCTGTGAGATACAGGAAGCTGGACTAGATGGGCCTATGGCCTGATCCAGTGGGGCTGCTCCTATGTTCTTAACTACAATTCCCAGGAAGCCTTGCAGGTCTCTTGTTATCTGGTGTGCCCCCTGGGGCATTTGGTGGGCCGCTGTGCGATACAGGAAGCTGGACTAGATGGGCCTGTAGCCTGATCGAGTGGGGCTGTTCTTATGTTCTTAACTACAATTCCCAGGAGGCCTTGCAGGTCTCTTGTTATCTGGTGTGCTCCCTGGGGCATGTGGTGGGCCGCTGTGAGATACAGGAAGCTGGACTAGATGGGCCTATGGCCTGATCCAGTGGGTCTGTCCTTATGTTCTTATGACCCTTAGAAGTTCTTAAGATCCTCTACAGGTTCCCAAGCAGGACTATTAGCCAAAAGGAGGCTTGGTTGATGGAGGCTGCAATCCTATATGCATTTTCCTGGGAGTAAGCCCCATTGAACAAAGCAGGACTTACTTCTGAGTAAACATGCATAGGATTGTGTGTGTGTGTGTGTGTGTGTGTGTGTGTGTGAGAGAGAGAGAGAGAGAGAGAGAGAGAGAGATCCCGCAAGCCTCCAACAATAGGACCTTCCAATACTGACAATCCCTCCCTCAAATATACGGGAGCAGACTCATGAATGTGTGCCCCAGATCTGAAGCCCTGCAAGACCCAGAGCCAAAGGTCCGACATCTTGCTGACATGTGCTTGGATATGTGAGCACATGTTGGACTCAATTTAGTGTCAAACCCTGGTGTCCTTGTCCCTTGTGTCCCTCTAAAAGAGGGGGGACGCCATCAGTCATCCTTAAAGACTATTTTCCGCGCAGCCCACCGGTGTACCCATTTGACCGACGTTGCGTTGAGGCAACGTTGGGAGAAATGGCTTCAGAAGAGGCATCGTTCCACTTACCAAGCTTCCAGAAGGGGTGTCAGGAGAAGCGGAGCGGAGCTGATGGAAGAGTCTGGGGCTGTGAGTCCTTTTATACTGTGAAAGTCTTCTGAGTCATGCCCTTCACAGTAACTTTGGCTGCATCCCACCCCACAGGGCCCGGCTTATTAATTTAGAAATGTCTCCCTTCCCAGCCCTCTGTAATAGGATGGGCATATTATACCCTGCCAGTCCCCCGTCATTATAATGATTATTACGAATTTTAGATGCCATTTTTCAACCTGGCTTGCCCAGCCCATTCTTCCTGTGTTGATGAAAAAAGAAATTGCATACCAAAGGACAGGAACCCTCAGAGATTGGGAAGCCCCTCCCCAGAAACCCCCAAAATACGAACTTTTTTTTAGCTCTTCCAGAAGGGTCAGTGCCTTAATCTGCTGCAGGGAAATTGACAATGTGGTGTGGCTCCTGGACCCACTTGCGTAGTCCACAAACACCTCCGTGGAACGAAATGGGTCAGCTCAGGACGCTTGGTCGGTTTTACAGGAAATGGGTCTGAGCACTTTCAACCTCCCTCCATAGGGGTCTCCGGGGCACGGATCTCCAGGGGTTAAATTCTGGTGCATTCTCAAGAAGCCTCTTTTGGGTTTTGTCCTTGCTGAGGGTCCAATGGCAGAGATGGACCAATCCTATGTGTGGGTGGATAGATTGGCCCAAGGAGTGGGGTAGAAACGTCCATGCCAATCCTATCCCCCTCCTTGGACCTGATCCCACAGCGCAGAGGCTTATCCCCTGGGTAAGGAAACCATCTGTTTCCTTACAGATGAGGCGTCCTGGTCTATCCCTTACCAGTACCTGGGGGGCCAAAGCACTAAGTTTTTCAGGGAGCCTCCCCTTTGGAGCCATTCCAGGCATACGCCTCTGTTTTGCTCCCCCCACCTGGAATGTCTCCCCCCACCTGGAATTTGCTCCCCCCACCAGGGGGCCCTTGCATGCTGTGGTTTGGCTCCATGCAAAACACAGTGCTTTGCACCCCCTCTAGCTATGCCACTGACCCCCCTCCCCTTCACCGTAGCTCACAGTTTTGGTGCTGCTGAATTGTAGGGGGAGATTACAAATTTTGGAGAGTAGCCGCAGTCAGTGAGGACAACACTGGATGGATAAGGGGTCTTCCTCAGAAGAAGGGAGGGCACCAGGATGAGGTCTCTTGTTATCTGGTGTGCTCTTTGGGGCATTTGGTGGGCTGCTGTGAGATACAGGAAGCTGGACTAGATGGGCCTATGGCCTGATCCAGTGGGGCTGTTCTTATGTTCTTAACTACAATTCCCAGGAGGCCTTGCAGGTCTCTTGTTATCTGGTGTGCTCCCTGGGGCGTTTGGTGGGCCGCTGTGAGATACAGGAAGCTGGAATAGGTGGGCCTATGGCCTGATCCAGTGGGGCTGTTCTTATGTTCTTAAGAAGCCATTTCTTAGGTTCAACCTTGGGTTCTGTGGTTTTATCCGTGATGAAGGAGAAGGAGGACCTCAGGCAGCCTCTTGACCTTCTTTCTCTTTGATTTGGGGATTACAACCTAGTAATCCTGTCCTCGCTTGAGGTGAACTATTTAAATGGCAGTGTTCATGTTGTCTCCCTGAGTATCAAAGGGAAGGTGTGCGCGGCTGAAGAAGAGGCAGGTGGAGAGGGGATCCCAGCTGTAATTGGCGCACCGAAGCTGTTGAAGTGCAGGTGGTAATAAACACAGAAATTATGACATGGTGGCTGGTCTAGCCCCGGGTCACCAAACACCACATCAGACCTTCAATGGTCAGCCTTGCAATGGGGGCATGGATGATTAGTTTTGCTATTCAGCGATTCCAGAAAGGTCTATTATTAAACCAGGTCTTGCACCACAGAAGGGCCAAGTGGGGCACTGGTTTGAACCTCTACAGGGACCGTCGGTCAAGCTTCGGACCCTGTGCGCTGTCCAGGGGGAGGGGGAGGGCAACTGTTTCCCCTGACCCTTCCATAAGCCTACAAGTCCCCAGTGGGTCTCCTCAGACCTGCACCAGCTCAAGTCCGAGGAGATAAAGTGGGAGTTGCTATGAAGTTGCCCTCACCAAGTGCCACTCCCTCTGCCCTCCATCATGGCTCCATCCTTCCACCCCATTCCTCCCTACATGCCCCATCCGACCCCCTGCCAACTATACCTGTCCATGGGCCTTCCTTGTGTCACTTCCACATACAGGGTCAATTCGGCCTCTCTGAAAGTCTTCTAGACCCACACAGCTGCCAGAACACAAGTTTGTGATGGCCGTAATTCAGTTCCGGCAGCAATGAGGCCCGTGAAGATTGACCTGTTGGACATCTATTAGTTTAAATGTACCATATGTCTGATGGAGGGTTCCGTCCTCCACGAATTTCGACTTGAAAACTATAGGAGAAAACAACTTACAGTTCACTTGTCTCAAGTGTAATTTAGCTTCACACGTTGTATTGCTACCTGGTGGTAGGGATCCAGGGGTCCCACACATACCACAAGGTATCACCTAAGTAGCAATGGTGGTCTTAGTGCCACTGGTTGAGAAACACTGCTCCAAGCTTCCTGTTCCACTGGGGAGCCTCTTCTCTGTGCCCCTGATTGCTCCCATTTTGGTGCCAGACAACCATGACTGCCCAGAAATCTGGACCCAAACCCTGCTGGGGCGACCGAACCTGGAAGCAACTGGCCGGTGTTAAGAACGGCGTAATGGTGACCTTTGTTCACCTGGAGGACGGATCGCAGTGGGCACCAGGTCCGGTTTGGCAGCCACCGCTCTAAAACAGGGGTGGCCAAACCCTGGCCCTGGGGACACTTGCGGCCCTCGAGGCCTCTCAATGCGGCCCTCAGGGAACCCCCAGTCTCCAATGAGCCTCTGGCCCTCCGGAGATTTATTGGAGCCCGCACTGGACCGACACAACTGCTCTCAGCATGAGGGCAACTGTTTGACCTCTCGCGGGAATGTGGGATGAGGGCTCCCTCCACTGCTTGCTGTTTCATGTCTCTGATGCAGTAGCAGCAGCAAAGGAAAGGCCAGTCTTGCTTTGTGCAAGGCCTTTTATAGGCCTTGAGCTATTGCAAGACCTTCATTCATTCATATAAGTTCATCTTTAATATATCCACTTATGTAAACATATGTAAATTTATTCAAATTTTAAATGTAAATTAATTCTTTTTTCCCCCCGGCCCCCAAAATTGTGTCAGAGAGCTGATGTGGCCCTCCTGCCAAAAACTTGGGACACCCCTGCCCTAAAGCATCCCTGTGTGGGTCTGTCTGCTGGTACCACCAGCAGCTTCGACAGAGAAGGGAGCTTGCCATGCCCTCTCAAGAGCGATGTCCACAAGACACCCCCTTGTACCCCCCCAAATCTGGGGCACGGATGTGTCCTCGTGTAATTTGCACCCCTGTGTAATTACACCAAACAACTCGTATGTATGACGTTCTCGTGCTTAAGGCCTTGTTCCTATAAAAGTGTCAAGAAGGGGCACGGAGCCAACTTGAAATGAAAGAGGACAGGCAAGCCCACCTTTTAATGTCCCAAAATGAAAGGTTTGGTTGTGCCCACCAGGCATATCCGCCGTTCATGCTTCGGAGAGTCAAGTCACAACCCGTCTCCGCAGTCTCAGGCGTGGCAATTTTGACTCTCTGGGGCTGACTCATCCTCTGAAGCGCAGAAACAAACCAGATAAATTCTCCTCCCCTTCAGCTCAGCTCCAGTTGAACTTCTTGACTGCCCTTGGTCTTCAGAGCTGCCCACCACGGATGGTAAGTCTGCTTTTTGGAACCTCTTCTGTCCTGGTAGAAAGAGGGGGTTCTGGAATCTGGGTCCTATCTGTCATGGGTTCTGCTTTGGTGTGTGTCTGCTGCTTGCTCTTGAGAAGGCATTGGTGTAGAGAAGGGCTCTCACCTTCTCTACATGCTCCACGTTTTCATGTGCCACTGACCCCAAAAGGGCTGGGTGGTTGGCCCGACCCACGTCCCTCCAGGGAGGAAGAGGCTTTGATTTTTGCCGCTGCCCCCAAATCTCTCTGCACTGTCCTTGCCTAGCCCGTGCTGCTTTCTGACTCCCCCCCCCCCACTCACCCACCCTCTAAAAGAGTAGTGGGACCATCCAGGCTGTTATCTCTTGTTATGTGGTGTGCTCCCTGGGGCATTTGGTGGGGCGCTGTGAGATACAGGAAGCTGGACTAGGTGGGCCTATGGCCTGATCCAGTGGGGCTGTTCTGATGTTCATAGCTTCAGGCAGTGCAACCTCCGGACTGCACCTCCTGCCTAGACAGATCCCGGTTCTTGCGCTACGCAACCCCTCAATGTCCAATGCGGGTGTTTCTTTTCCTTCAATGGTCCCTTCCTGACTTCAGATCTTTCTCCATCACTCTCCTCCGCAGTCGAGCAGTCGCCTCCCACCCTCATTTGTTGTTTCAGGATCACCTCCCTCTTCCCAAGGCATGCCGTGGGGCCACGAGTGCAAGTTCAAAGGGGCCACGTCCAACTGGCCTGCATCCAGGGCTTGTCTTAATCGCCCACGCTCCCGACTGGAGTGATTGATGGAACCAGCTCTGTGGGGACTCCCGGGATGAAGGGTTTTGCATCATCATCCGTGACGGCAGGGAGCGATCAACAGGAAGTAGGTCCTGGCACCAGAGTGCCTTGACTCCAGCGCCTGAAATTTCTCTTTCAATTCAATTTCTATCCAGAATACATTAGCTCAACTCTGCCTCTTCCTTGTGCCTTCCTTTGATTCTCTGCCACTTTCAGACCTTCTACTCCATCCTGGATATGGAAGCCCAAACTCATTTTGACCCAGAACCTGAAGACTTGTGGAAGGCTCAAGGAAGTCCTTCCTAGAGGTACGAATGACTCAAATCCACCTTCTGCCCACCTCTGAATAACCCAAAGGCAAGTCACGATGCTTCACCCAGCTTGAATGGCACTAGCACAGTAGCTCCCAACCTGTGGGTCAGGACCCACTGGTTGGCTGCAACCCAATTTTGGGTGGGGCGCCAAAGGGTGATGGCAATATCAGAGAACTAAGGCTGCAATCTTAGGCCCACTATCCTAGGTAAGTAAGGAGTAAGTGTCATTGTGTTCAATGGCACTTCTGAGTAGATGCACATGGGATTGTGTTGTAAGTGCCTCAAGTCCTGAGGAAAAAAACAGTACAGCCCTGTACTGTAGCTGCTAAGAACCCCGTAAAGAGCTCAGCTCCTGCAGTTTGCAAGGTGGCTGCTAACTGCCCCGTAAAGAGCTCAGCTCCTGCAGTTTGCACTGTGAAAATATTTTTGTTCTCCCCCCCCTTCCATTAAAGATTATCTGCAAGCATTCAGATGTCTTCTGGGTCATTCATTTCTTCTGCTTCTAATTTTTGTGCCTGAGATCCTGAGGATTTGACTCAAGTTAATGGGGTTTCTTCAATTTCCATTTCACCCCACGGTCTCCCCTCCTCTGTGGAGCCTGCTGGATCAGTTCACTGGGTGGGACGGACAGGGCTGGCTTCCACGCCATGATCTCCCCTTCTCCGTTTGTATGGGACACAATTTCCGTGCTTGCCATGGGCGCCCTTTTCCCTAGATATACCACTGGGGTCAACCAAAAACACTGATTCCCCAACAAATTGGCCAGCTGGACACCTGAAGAGCTGGGCACCTGCTGTCCAAATCTATGACTGACAGCCCAATTGTAACCAAACTCCCAATGCTGTTGCAGCCCACAAAGCAGCCCCAAGGGAAGAGACAAGCATTGCTTGACCTTGAGGACGCCCCTTTGACTGCCCCCCCAGGATGCACACCCTGTTGGCAGGGCTGCGTTGGCGCCAGGAAGTTGGTTGGGCTGCTTGCCCTGCCAGCCTGTATTTCTGAGATGAAGCAACTTGTGCTGCGACAAACACCACCCCAAAGATTTACTGGGAACAGTGTGTCGACCCAAAATTAGGGTGCGCAGCTAGCCCAGCCTTTGCAATGTTCTGGAAGGCCTTGTTCCTGTTGGTGGGACTCCTCCGGTGCCAATGCTCTCAACAACCCAGCCCGTGCCTAATGAATTTGGCACTGCAAGGCTGACTTAATGTTTGGAAACAGGGCAAGAAACAGTGCAGGCGTGTGTGTACATGTCCCCCCACCTCCCACCCCCGTATCCTCAGAAGGTAGGTTCCAGCCGCCCCCGTGGATACAGAGAACCTTGGATGGCTGCGGGCTCTACAAAAGTCCCCCCATCAGGCCAAGGAGGTATCTCCCAGAATGGGTCCCCCTCTTGGCCCCTTCTCTGATCTCCACCCAGGCCTCTCACTGACCGCACCTGTCTCTCTTAGGGCGCAATCCTAGCCAAATTCCTAGTCATGACATAGCTGGGCCAGTGGGGCATGTGCTGCATCCTGCAGCTGGGTGGCAGTCATGGGGGCCTCCTCAATGTAAGGTTGAAACTCAAACAGACTTTTATGGGCATGTAGTACGTAAGGCAGTGTTTGTCCCCTTACCTCGAAGTTGCATTAGGTTCAAACTCAAACTCAAACAGACCTTTATTGGCATATAGTACGTAAGGCAATGTGCTGTGGGAATGGAAGGATGTCCCATGTCAACACTGGTACTTAAAATGATAAGGAAGGCCAGTTCTATGTTTGGGAGCATTAGAAAAGGTATTGAGAACAAAACGGCTAATAGTATAATGCCGCTGTACAAATCGCTGGTAAGGCCACACCTGGAGTATTGTGTCCAGTTCTGGTCACCTCAAAAAAGACATCTCAAAAAAGACATCGTGGAAATGGAAAAGGTGCAAAAGAGAGCGACTAAGATGATTACTGGGCTGGGGCACCTTCCTTATGAGGAAAGGTTATGGCGTTTGTGCCTCTTCAGCCTTGAAAAGTGGCGCCTGAGGGGGGACATGATTGAGACATACAAAATTATGGAGGGGTGGACAGAGTGGATAGAGAGATGCTCTTTACACTCTCACGTAACACCAGAACCAGGGCACATCCACTCAAATTGAGTGTTGGGAGAGTTAGGGCAGTCAAAAGAAAATATTTCTTTACTCAGCGTGTGGTTGGTCTGTGGAACTCCTTGCCACAGGATGTGGTGATGGCGTCTGGCCTAGACGCCTTTAAAAGGGAATTGGACAAGTTTCTGGAGGAAAAATCCATTATGGGTTACAAGCCATGATCTGTATGTGCACCTCCTGATTTTAGAAATGGGCTGTCAGAAGGCCAGATGCAAGGGAGGGCACCAGGATGAGGTCTGTTGTTATCTGGTGTGCTCCCTGGGGCATTTGGTGGGCCGCTGTGAGATAAAGGCAGCTGGACTAGATGGGTCTATAGCCTGATCCAGTGGGGCTGTTCTTATGTTCTTAACTACAATTCCCAGGAAGCCTTGCAAGTCTATTGTTATCAGGTGTGCTCCCTGGGGCATTTGGTGGGCTGCTGTGAGATACAGGAAGCTGGACTAGATGGGTCTATAGCCTGATCCAGGGGGGCTGTTCTTAGGTTCCTAACTACAATTCCCAGAATGCCTTGCAGGTCTCTTGTTATCTGGTGCGCTCCCTGGGGCATTTGTTGGGCTGCTGTGAGATACAGGAAGCTGGACTAGATGAGTCTATAGCCTGATCCAGTGGGGCTGTTCTGAGGTTCCTAACTACAATTCCCAGAATGCCTTGCAGGTCTCTTGTTATCAGGTGTGCTCCCTGGGTCATTTGGTGGGCTGCTGTGAGATACAGGAAGCTGGACTAGATGGGTCTATAGCCTGATCCAGTGGGGCTGTTCTTAGGTTCCTAACTACAATTCCCAGAATGCCTTGCAGGTCTCTTGTTATCTGGTGCGCTCCCTGGGGCATTTGGTGGGCCACTGTGAGATACAGGAAGCTGGACTAGATGTGTCTATAGCCTGATCCAGTGGGGCTGTTCACTGTAAGAACATAAAAATGCCCAAAAAACGCCAGGCAGCTCAGGACCCAAAAAATGCCAGGCAGCTCAGGGCTACCAAGTGAAGAGGTGGAGGAACTAGAGACGGGAAGAGAGTATGTCGGGGAAACAAATCATATAGGATTTATTAAGTTATAGCAAATGCAGCTGCCATCCTGATCACACTGTCCACCCTTAATAAACACAGTGGGGCTTGTTTCTGAGTAGACACGGCTCGGATTTTGCTGTAAGGCAAGTCTTGGGGGGCGAAGAAATTTGCACAGCCAGTTTCGCAACGAACCAGATTCCCGAACTGTGGCTGCGAGGGAAGCAGATGGCAGCTCTGCTGAAGGAGCTGCGCCCTTGGATGGAAATTACCTGGCGGGGGGACAGAGTGAGTGGGGGGACGGGACAGAGAGAACCATGCAGAGGCTGAGTGTGGCGCTGATCCCAGGCGCCTGTAAATCACTCTTCAAGAGGTAATTACTCTTCAACTCTTCAATCACTCAGTCCCTCTTCAACGTCGTCACCTCTATCCAAAGCCAACTCAAGGAAGACACATTATGCGCCTCGCATGAAATGGGGAGGCCAGCACTGAACAAAAATGGGGGGGGCGCCTGCACGCCACTTGCAGGCAATGTTGTGGGTTGAAGGGCTGCCACATTTCTGCATGGGTCGCTTGACTGAAAGCTTTATGGCCATGAAAATGTGCAGGATGATGGTGCGCTGGTTGGGGTTGACCACTCGTTATCATTTCAGACCCACCTGCCGCTTGCCAAGATGTCCGCCACCGGAATGGGGAGCCGTGGCACAGGTGCAGAAGTCCAGATCCCTCGCAGACCCTTACCACTGTCATTATTGCAGCTTCAACTAACTGTGGACGATGTACAGCCCGTCTCCTTTGAAATGTCTATTGTGATGTCAACAATGGATCAATTGCAGCCCAGTCCCTCTCTGCTTCGTGCCCAGTCCCTTGAACTGGTCGAGGCCGTTGCTCCATCCCCTTTCTCTTTTCTTGCCAATTCGCTATGAAGCCTGAGCTTCCTTCCTGCCAAAGCACCCATTGAGGCTCAGAATCCGGAGGCCACGGAGATGTGGATGGG
This sequence comes from Tiliqua scincoides, assembly GCF_035046505.1. NCBI lineage: Eukaryota > Metazoa > Chordata > Lepidosauria > Squamata > Scincidae > Tiliqua > Tiliqua scincoides. Next base: position 6,545,271 of record NC_089835.1, read on the forward strand.
ATGAACTTTCTTTGAGGAGCCCTAGATGTATCAGGGGACAGGAGAATTTATGATGCTTTCAGCCCCCTAACCTCCCCCATCGCCTGTGCTCTTTAACACACCTTCCCTGCTTCTTGAGAGCCTCTGCTGAGAACCTTTTGTTGTCTCTTTGGATGCAATAAATGTGTTCATTCTCTGCCTCTTTCCGTTAAAGCTTACCTGCCAGCATCAAAATGGTTCTTGTGCCTTTGAATTAATGGTTCAATATTTCCATGGGTGGGGTGGTTGAGATGGTCCCCATAAGGGGTTCTCTCTACGCAGCACAGAAGACCTCTGTTCATCCAAGACAGTCTCATAAAGTCTCTGATGGATGTGGCATCATCTCAGATTTAAACCCAACCCCTCTAGGTAATCCCCCTCTCTCCTGCCTGCCGTTCTGTGTCTTGACCTGTATTTGTTCAGATGGAGGAAGCCAGCACTTTAAGGGTGTAGTGGACAGGGATTGGCCGTTGGGGATCACCTGATCGCGTGCTCAGGTAAGCTCATGTTGCAATGTAGATGGTGCCCTTGAAGTACTGGGGCACAGAAGAGCCCAGGTTTGAGACACTGGCGTTCCCCTTGAACGCTTTCCACTGGGTCAAACTTGGGCAGGGCCGGCCCATCCATGAGGCCAAGTGGAACTGTCACATCAGTTTGAGGGACAATCCATACAATCCATGCACTCTTCTCTGATCAATCAATCAATCAATCAATCAAATCATACAGGAGTTGGATACGTGGGTGATACTCTGATCAATCAAATCATACAGGGGTTGGGCGGGAGGGTGGCACTCTGATCAATCAATCAATCAAATCAGACAAGGTTGGGCAGGTCTGTGGCACTCTGATCAATCAATCAATCAATCAATCAAATCAGACAGGGGTTGGGCAGGTGTGTGGCACTCTGATCAATCAATCAAATCAGACAGGGGTTGGGTGGGTGGATGGCACTCTGATCAATCAATCAATCAATCATTTCAGACGGGTTGGGTGGGTGGGTGGCACTCTGATCAATCAATCAATCAATCAATCAATCAATCAATCAAATCATGCAGGGGTTGGGCGGGTGGATGGCACTCAGATCAATCAATCAATCATTTCAGACAGGGGTTGGGTGGGATGGGTGGCACTCTGATCAATCAATCAATCAATCATTTCAGACAGGGGTTGGGTGGGTGGGTGGCACTCTGATCAATCAATCAAATCATGCAGGGGTTGGGCAGGTGGGTGGCACTCAGATCAATCAATCAATCATTTCAGACGGGTTGGGTGGGTGGGTGGCACTCTGATCAATCAATCAATCATTTCAGACAGGTATTGGGTGGGTGGGTGGCACTCTGATCAATCATTTCAGATGGGTTGGGTGGGTGGGTGGCACTCTGATCAATCAATCAATCATTTCAGACAGGGGTTGGGTGGGTGGCACTCTGATAAATCAATCAATCATTTCAGACAGGGATTGGGTGGGTAGGTGGCACTCTGATCAATCATTTCAGATGGGTTGGGTGGTGGGTGGCACTCTGATCAATCAATCAATCAATCATTTCAGACAGGGGTTGGGTGGGTGGGTGGCACTCTTCTCTGGCCATCTCCCACTGGGACAAACAGGGGAGAAGCCAAGATTATGGAATGGCGGAGCGAAGGGGGTGGAGTTAGCCATCGGCCATTTTGTTTGCTTCTTTTGCTGGTGAGATCCGACCATAGTTTGGAAAGGAAATTGGCAGCAAAAATAATCACCGGAGGCAGAAATTCTGCTGCAATAAAGTTTTAATGACAAAGGAAGAATTCAGCTGACTTCTTTTTTTTCTCTCTGCAAAGTTCCCAACAAAAAAACTGGAAGGAAATCCTGGGCCAAGCAAGAAGCTGATTTACACAATACTAGTGATGCGCCGTGCAAAAAAAAAAAAAAATAGGTGAGGGAGGGAGAGAGAGGCGACAGAGGGAAGGCGCATCTCTGGGCATCATCCCCCCCCCAACTGAAAAGGGAAGTTTCCTCCAAGGGCTCCAGGACATCCCCCTTGATCACACGGTGATCGGTGCCTCGGCAGTGATGGCGGACAGTGAACCAGACAGGGAGCCAAGCGTGGTAGGAGATGGCAGAAATGTGAAGGAAGCGTGCCATCGCTGTGGGAGGACCCGGGCATCTGGAGAGGTTTCGACCAGGGATGCTCGGCCCCTCCCACAGCTGGACCGCAAGGTCATCAGCCAGAAGCTCAGGTCGTTCACATTGGCGGCTGGTGGTTCCTGGGGATGGGGTGCTTCTTAGCAGGGCCGGCACACCAGACCCCGTCTGCTGCCAAGGAGCCCTGAACCACCGGGGAGAAGGGCACCGGACGAGCCGCCCCCACTGCAGGCGGAGTACCCCCCCACGCGGACTGGCTCACAGGAGGCGCTGAGGATCGCTCCCGGGATGGTGACCACGCAGGGAGAGGGCTGGATCACAATCTGCGATGGTGGAGTCTGGGTGGGCCTTCCACGTATTAGCAGGGGTGGCACACAGCACCACGTTTGCTGCCGAGGAGACCCGAACCACTGGAGAGGTAGCCACTGGGCGAGCTGCCGCCACCGCAGGCGGAGTACCCTCCCCCCATGTGAGTCAGCTCACAGGAGGTGCTGAGGATAGCTTCTGGAAGGGTGACGACGATGGGAGTGGGCCGCATCACGACATCTGAGGGTGGGGTCCGGATGACGCAGCCAGAAGGAAAGAAAGAAAGAAAGAAAGAAAGAAAGAAAGAAAGAAAAGAAAGAAAGAAAGAAAGAAAGAAAGAATATAGATAGATAGATAGATAGATAGATAGATAGATAGATAGATAGATAGATAGATAGATAGATAGATAGATAGATGGGGGCCCGATCCCCAAGATCTCTCATTAGGTATATGCAAGGATCGGACATACAAAACACTTGCAGTCCCAAGCACTTTGGATAAGGGCTGCCCAAATTCTACTTTTAAAAATACTAGGATTTTTTTTTAAACAAAGTGTCCTAATTTTAAAAAGTTATGTTGCATCTTGAGCAGGAACAAAGTGATCCATACGCTCCTCACTGGAAGAGCTCCACACATGATCTCAATGTACGGGCTGTGGATCGCTTTCTCTCCGGACTCTCCCCCAAGCCTGGGATGGTGACCACAGGTCAATGGGGGAACATGGGCTCAGAAAGCAGAAGGGCCCAGTTGAAGGCCTCCCAGGTAGTTCTGGAGAAGACCACTGTCCAAAGCCCTGCCCGTCGCTGTCTGACAACATTGAGGTGGATGATCCAAGGACCTGACTCAATGTCGGGGGGCATCCGATGGTCCTAAGTGGGGTTAAGAAGGAGTAGGGCAGGCAGGAGAGTCAAATTCCAGGCAAGACCCAAATGATTCAAATGCAGAAGGGAGCACATTATGGTGAACAGGAATTGGCCATTGGGTCACCTGATTGGGCACATGGGCAAACTCCAACTGCAATATAGATGGTGCCCTTGAAAGGCTGGTGGCCCGAATGAGCCCTGATTGGAGACACAAGCACTCCCCTGACCACTCTCCACTGGGTCAAACCTGAGCAGGGCCGGCCCATTCATGAGGCCAACTGAGGCTGTCGCAACAGGCAGGGGTTGGGTGGGTAGTGCCCTTCTCTGACCACACCGTTGTTTGGTACTTTCTGTTTAGCTGGTGAGCTTCTACCATATATGAACAGGAAATTGAGGGGAGGGGGACACAAAACACAAGAGGCAGTTGCTTTGCTGCAGTAAAGATTTAATGACAAAGGAAGAACTCGGCAGACATTGGCAGACATTGACTTCCAAGGAAGAGGAGCACAAGAGGGAAGCAGCGACACTTGGCACCACCCCAGCCAACTCAAAGGGAAGCCTCCTCAAGGGGTCACAAACAGGATTTGGGTAGGACTTGAGGGCATCCCCTTGGCTTTGACCACAGGGTGGTCTCTGCCTCTGCACAAGGGAGGGGATGTGAGCAGAGAGGAAGCAAAGCACAGTGGGAAAGAGCAAAGGTTTGTAGCAAGATCACGGCCATGGCTGTTGGAGTTGCTGAGCACCCCATCAACGGAGGGGTCGGACGAGGGGTGCTCAGTCCTTCCAGCAGCCAGGCCTGCGAGGTCGTCATCCGTAAACCCAGGTCATGCACATTGGTGGCCGGTGGATCCTGGAGGGGGGGCCCTCCACCTAGTCGAAGGTGCCGCGCAAGCCAAGGAATCCTGAGAATCTGGAGCGGAAACGACCGTATGATCCGCCACCACCGCTGGCTGAGTATCCCCCCACGCGGGCTGGCTCAGTGGAGGCTGAGAGGATGGCTCCCGGAAGGGTGACCAGGAAGGGAGGGGGCTGGATCGTAATCTCCGACGGTGGAATCTGGTTGACGGAGCCCACATTGGCCCCGGCGAGGATGCCCAGGCTGCTGGCCGACACGGATCCACCTCCACCGCCCATGGAGAGGCCTCCACTGCCCATGGAGAGGCCTCCACAGGGCGAGCAGCAGGAACTCAGGGAGCCGAGGCTTCCGATGGGGTAGGAAGAGGAAGAGCTAATCGGTTGGATGCAGGAGGGGGTGACGCAGGAAGGTCCACAGGGGGGGCAACAGGACATCTTGGAGCAACAGGATGGATGGAGTCTGCAGGGGCAGGATTTGGGGGCGGAGGAAGCAGAGAAGGAGGAGTTAAACAGGGGCATTGCAAAGGACATAAGAACATAAGAAGGGTCCCAATTTGGGGCTTATCCCCTTCATGGATCACTGCCTTGTCGTGGCGAAGGGGCTTGAGTTACTCAGTGAGGCTCTGAGCTATGCCAGGGAGGGGCACCCAAGATGAGAGAGGTCATAGCGGAGAACTCTGACCAAACAGGATCCACTGGAGAACTTAAGAACATCAGAACAGCCCCACTGGATTAGGCCAAGGGCCCATCTGGTGCAGCTTCCTGGATCTCACATCGGCCCACCAGATGCTTCAGGGATCACACCAGTTCACAACCTGCATCCTGGTGCCCTCCCCTGCCTCTGGCCTTCTGAGGTAGCCTACTTCAGGATCGTGACCACAATTTCAGAACTTCAGATCTTTCCTGTCCAAGGGAGACCCCCAAGTAATTTTGAAGGAAGCAAAATTAGCTTGATCAGACCTGTGGAAAATTTCTCAGGGGTCTTTCTGTACAGACCAGCTTGGACTCTGAGAAGCCCAATCGCATGCATGCCTACTCAGAAGTAAATCCCATTATAGTCAATGGGGCTTACTACTGGGCAGGTGTGGAAAGGGTGGAATGCAGTCTGAGAAGGTGTTAGGATGCTCTACAGCTATTCCTATGCAAAAAGGACACTTGGGGGTGAAGAAAGGGAGAGAGGGAGAGAGGGAGGAGGAGTAGTAAGTGAGTGAGTGAGTGAGTGAGTGAGTGAGAGAGGGGGAGGGAGGAGGGGAGAGAGTGAGAGAGAGAGAGAGGGAGGGAAGAGGAGAAGTGAGTGAGTGAGTGAGTGAGAGAGGGGAAGGGAGGAGGGGAGAGAGAGAGATAGAGAGAGAGGGAGGGAAGAGGAGGAGTAGTGAGTGAGTGAGAGAGAAAGGGGGATTGAAGAGGAGGAGGAGTGAGTGAGAGAGGGGGGAGGGGGAGGGGAGAGAGAGCGAGAGCGAGAGAGAGAGAGAGAGAGAGAGAGAGAGAGAGAGAGAGATGTAGAAGTCTTGCAAGCATTCAACAGTAAGACCTTAAAATATTGAACACCCTCTAAGGTTTGCAAGTGGAATTAGATAGATAGATAGATAGATAGATAGATAGATAGATAGATAGATAGATAGATAGATAGATAGATAGATCATGACAGCCACGAACCTGTGCCCGAGATGCGAAGTCTTGTAAGACATGGAAGCAAAGTTTGACCAACCTTTGCAAAAGTTAGACCCAATTTGAGGTTGGCCCTTAGGTTCCTCCTTTATCCCGGGGAGAGAGAGAGAGAGAGAGTGAGAGTGAGAGAGAGAGAGAGAGAGAGAGAGAGAGAGAGAGAGAGAGAGAGAGAGAGAGAGAGAGAGACCAGACATCTTGAAGGAGCTTTCAGAGAGGCATCATTCCACTTACCAAGCTTTCAGAAGAGGCGTTGAGTGAAGCGGGAAGAGCAGATGGAGGAGACTGGAGTTGTGAGTCCTTTTATACTGTTGAGGACTCCTGAGTCAGGCCCTCAGAGCACAGAACTGTCTGGATGCGCCCCATCCCAAGGGACCCTGCCTATTAATTTTGGCATGCCTCCGTTTTCAGCTCTCTGTAATTGGATGCTAATATTACACCCTGAGCGCAATACCGTAGTCTTTCGAGACTGAAGGTTGCCAGCAGCCATTACACCCTGCCAGTCCCTTGTCATTATTATTATCATTAGTAGTTGTAGTAGTAGTTGTAGTAGTAGTAAGAATATTTATTCGCCGCGGTTCAAGGCCACTTGTCCAGCCCATCTTTCCTGTGATGACTTCATCTCCTTCGGTCAGATGAAGGGAAACAAACAAACAAAAAAGCATCCCAAAGCACTCCAGGCACAGGCAAGGGAACCTCAGAGATTTGGAAGCCTTCCCCAGCATGTGTGAACCCCTGTGCCACCAGGGGTCAGTACTACAGAATCCCCCCTCCGCAGACAATACCTCTGCTGCCCCCCCCAGTCACACCCGAGGGGCTTTCAGAGGGTCGAGGAGGCCACACGCGACCTCTTCTGGTCCTCCGAAGGACATCTGAGGCACCCAGAAGGTCTAAAACCCACTTTTGTGATGCTTTGGTTCCTCAGAATGTCTTAGAAACCCTCCCTGGGCCTTCGAACAGGGCCTCTGTACAGGGTGCCACAGGACTGGTGGCGCAGGGGAGTGGGTGACAGGTCTGCACTGCCTTGTGCCATGTCCCTTGCGCCACCAGGGCATGTGCAACCGCTGCCCCTCCCCAGGTATGCCAGGGCTCTCCTGGAACCCAAATCAGGAAGTATGAATTTTTTCCCACTCCCGGAGAGGTCAGCGTCTTAGTTTGCTGCAGCAAAATTAACCCTTCAAAAACCTTTGTTGAAATAAATAGGTTGCCTCAAAACACTTTATCAACAGTATAGGAAATGTATCTGAGTCCTTCCAGCTTCTCTGCATGTTCCTCGGAGTCCTCCACGAGTTACATTTTGGTGCCACCCTATAAAGCCTCTCTTGGGAATCTCTCCGTGGTCCGGTGGGTGGATTTGGCCAATCCTGGCTATCCATTTGAACCAGGATAAGAATATTTAAACAAGGAACATTGTGGAACGTGTCCAAATGGGACATTGAGGGCTGGGCTCAGTGGTAGAAGTGATGCAGAAGACCCCAGACTCTATATGTAGAAGATCCCAGGCTCGTTCCCTGGAACTATCTCTAAATAACAGCTGGGAAATCTAAAACCTGGAGAAGCGCTAGTCACTCAGGCAACAGTCCTATCCATGCTTTCCTGGGAGTAAACCCCATGGACTATAATGGGACTTACTTCTGAGACTTTATATGTAGAAGATCCCAGGCTCACTCCCTGGAACTATCTCTAGATGACAGCTGGGACGGATCTCAAATCCTGGAGAACTGCTAGTCACTCGGGCTACAGTCCTACCCATGCTTTCCTGGGAGTAAACCCACGGACTATAATGGGACTTACTTCTGAGTATACATGCCTAGGCTTGAGCTCTAAGGAAAATAGCTAGATGGGTAAAAGGTCTTTCTCAGAAGGAAGTTTCTTAGAATTGATTTATAAACTGGATTACGGTGGAATATGTGTGGTGGGGACCAGGAGCCTGGATGCCCCTTGACCTCTTTGATTTCTTTGTTGCTCTTTGATGTGGGGAAGCCAAACTGGTGTCCTGTCTTGAAGAGCTGTTAAGTGGCACTGATTAACATTGTTTGTCCTGAATATTAAAGAGACGGTTTGTGCTGTTGAAAGGAAGAAGGCGGGAAGGGATCCCAGCTGTTAATGACACACCGAAACTGTTGAAGACCGGACTGTAATAAAAGCAGAAATTATTACCTGGCTCACCACAGCTGCTTGTAAACATCCATGGATAGCCTTGGGCCACAAAACACCGCACCAGACCTTCAGTGTCCACCCTGCGCAACAGGGGCATGGAGGACTCTTTCAGTTAATTAGCTATTCCAGGAACCACTGTGGATTCCATGAATCCATGAATTCGTCAGGCGTCACGGGAGGGCCAACCACGACTCGTCACCTTTACTGTTCTATGTTGTGTTGACTTTGCTTCTTGACTGGGTTTCTTCTCTTCATTGGGGTCTAGAGCTAGCCATTCTTCCCCAAACCACCCTTCAAAAGTCCCATTTGCTCGTGTTAGACTTAGACGCCTCACTGTTGGTCGTTCCTCTTCCAAACCCTCTGCATGACCCTTGTGGATGTTCTTTCTCTATGAACTTTATGTTCCCTTTTAAATAAAGTCTATTCTACTGCACCAAAGAGCCTGTCTCCTGACCTTCCTTGGGGCTGGGAGCGGAAATCTCAAAAAAAGCAAGAACTCAAACACATCTCATAGGGGTTCCTCTCGAGGAGACGCATCAGAGCTTCCAAGGGAAGAGGGCCGCAGCCCAGGCCCTTGTGAAGACTCCCAGAGACTTCCTGCACAGCCCCAGCACTGATTTCTTTTGATAATGTGCAATTCAAGGTGACTGTCTGTCCTGGAGCGTTCCCATTCCTTCCAACAAATGGCGTCTTTATACGTACTCCTCAATAGGGCCAGACTTAGGCCAATTGGACCAATGGCTCCCAATGGTGGTCTGTGCCTAAGGGACCCCCCACACACACACACACACACATCAGGGCAATCTAGTCTTGCATACAATTTTATATCAAAATGTGCTTTGATCCATGAGGTGCATTAACTCACATGTGCTTTTTAAAGGGCCTGGTTTGCTTGCGCTCCATCCTGCTATACCAAGCCCATAATAAACGTTGTTTATGTCTCTACAATTCTGCAGACCTTGGCTGTGAACCTGCTCCCCCCCCAAAAAGGGGCGCTCAGCCCTTCCAGCAGCCAGGCCTGCGAGGTTGTCATCCGTAAACCCGGGTCATGCACATTGGTGGCCGGTGGATCCTAGAGGGGGGGCCTTTCACCTACTAGTAGGTGCCGCGTGCCCAGCCAAGGAGTCTTGAGCTACTGGAGCGGTAACCACCGTATGATCTGCCACCACCGCAGGCTGAGTATCCCCCCACACAGACTGGCTCAAAGGAGGCGGAGAGGATGGGTCCCGGAATTGTGAACATGATGGGAGGGGGCTGAACCACGACTTCCGACGGTGGGGTCTGGTTGACACAGCCCATGTTGGCCCCGGCGAGGATGCCCAGGCTGCTGGCCGACACGGATCCTCCACCGCCGCCCATGGAGAGGCCTCCACTGCCCATGGAGAGGCCTCCACATGGCAAGCAGCAGGAACTCAGGGAGCCGAGGCCTCCAATGGGGTAGGAAGAGGAAGAGCTGATCGGTTGGATGCAGGAGGGGGTGACGCAGGAAGGTCCACAGGGGGGGGGCAACAGGACATCTTGGAGCGATGGATGGAGTCTGCAGAGGCGGAGGAAGCAGAGAAGCAGAAGTTATAACAGGGACGTTGCATGGGATGCATGTCATGGTAGAGACCACACTTTGGCTTTGACAACTGCAGACCTTTGAGGACAGCTCTTGTGTTCCTGCCCTACAAGGAACTTTGGGGGTAGCCGAACTAGCCTAAGCCAGACCAGTGGAAGTTTCTCAGGGGTCTTTCTGCACAAGTCAGCTTGGACCTTGGTGGGCCGCTGTGAGATACAGGAAGTTGGACTAGATGGGCCTATGGCCTGATCCAGTGGGGCTGTTCTTATGTTCTTATGACCCTTAGAAGTTCTTAAGATCCTCTACAGATTCCCAAGCAGGACTATTAGCCAAAAGGAGGCTTGGTTGATGGAGGCTGCAATCCTATATGCACTTTCCTGGGAGTAAGCCCCATTGAACAAAGCAGGACTTACTTCTGAGTAAACATGCATAGGATTGTGTGTGTGTGTGTGTTTGTGTGTGTGTGAGTGTGTGTGTGTGTGTGTGAGAGAGAGAGAGAGAGAGAGAGAGAGAGAGAGAGAGAGAGAGAGAGGGAGGGAGGGAGGGAGGGAGGGAGGGAAAGAGAGAGAGATCCCACAAGCCTCCAACAACAGGACCTTCCAATACTGACAATCCCTCCCTCAAATATATGGGAGCAGACTCATGAATGTGTGCCCCAGATCTGAAGCCCTGCAAGACCCAGAGCCAAAGGTCCGACATCTTGCTGACATGCGCTTGGATATGTGACCACATGTTGAACTCAATTTAGTGTCAAACCCTGGTGTCCTTGTCCCTCGTGTCTCCCGAAGGGGTGGGGAGAAGCCATCAGTCTTCCTTAAAGACTATTTTCCACCCAGCCCACAGGTGTACCCATTTGACTGACGTTGCGTTGATGCAACGTTGGGAGAAATGGCTTCAGAAGAGGCATCGTTCTACTTACCAAGCTTCCAGAAGGGGTGTCAGGAGAAGCGGAGCGGAGCTGATGGAAGAGTCTGGGGCTGTGAGTCCTTTTATACTGTGAAAGTCTTCTGAGTCACGCCCTTCGCAGCAACTTTGGCTGCATCCCACCCCACAGGGCCCGGCTTATTAATTTAGAAATGTCTCCACTCCTCTGTAATAGGATGAGTATATTATACCCTGCCAGTCCCCTGTCATTATATTAATATTAATATATTAATAGTAATAATGATTATTACGAATTTTAGATGCCACTTTTCAGCCTGGCTTGCCCAGCCCGTTCTTCCTGTGTTGATGAAAAAAGAAATTGCATACCAAAGGACAGGAACCCTCAGAGATTGGGAAGCCCCTCCCCAGAAACCCCCAAAATACGAACCTTTTTTTAGCCCTTCCAGAAGGGTCAGTGCCTTAATTTGCTGCAGGGAAATTGACAATGTGGTGTGGCTCCTGGACCCACTTGCGTAGTCCACAAACACCTCCGTGGAACGAAATGGGTCAGCTCAGGACGCTTGGTCGGTTTTACAGGAAATGGGTCTGAGCACTTTCAACCTCCCTCCATAGGTGTCTCCGGGGCACGGATCTCCAGGGGTTAAATTCTGGTGCATTCTCAAGAAGCCTCTTTTGGGTGGGTGGGTTTTGTCCTTGCTGGGGGTCCAATGGCAGAGATGAACCAATCCTATGTGTGGGTGGGTGGATTGGCCCAGGGAGTGGGGTAGAAACGTCCATGCCAATCCTATCCCCCCATGGACCTGATCCCACAGCGCAGAGGCTTATCCCCTGGGTAAGGAAACCATCTGTTTCCTTACAGATTAGGCTTCCTGGTCTACCCCCTACCAGTAGCTAGAGGGGGGGCAAAGCACTAAGTTTTGCAGGGAGCCTCCCCTTTGGAGCCATTCCAGGCATACGGCTCTGTTTTGCTCCCCCCACCTGGAACTTGCTCCCCCACCGGGGGGGGGGGCCCTTGTATGCTATGTTTTGTCCCTGCAAGACACAGTGCTTTGCACCCCCCTCTAGCTATGCCACTGACCCCTCCCCTTCACCATAGCTCACAATTTTGGTGCTGCTGAATGGGAGGGGGGGGAGATTGCATATTTTGGAGAGCTGCTGCAGTCAGTAAGGACAACACTGGATGGATAAGGGGTCTTCCTCAGAAGGAGGGAGGGCACCAGGATGAGGTCTCTTGTTATCTGGTGTGCTCCCTGGGGCGTTTGGTGGGCCGCTGTGAAATACAGGAAGCTGGACTAGGTGGGCCTATGGCCTGATCCAGTGGGGCTGTTCTTATGTTCTTAACTACAATTCCCAGGAGGCCTTGCAGGTCTCTTGTTATCTGGTGTGCTCCCTGGGGCATTTGGTGGGCCGCTGTGAGATACAGGAAGCTGGACTAGGTGGGCCTATGGCCTGCTCCAGTGGGGCTGTTCTTATGTTCTTAACTACAATTCCCAGGAGGCCTTGCAGGTCTCTTGTTATCTGGTGTGCTCCCTGGGGCATTTGGTGGGCTGCTGTGAGATACAGGAAGCTGGACTAGATGGGCCTATGGCCTGCTCCAGTGGGGCTGTTCTTATGTTCTTAACTACAATTCCCAGGAGGCCTTGCAGGTCTCTTGTTTTCTGGTGTGATCCCTGGGGCGTTTAGTGGGCCGCTGTGAGATACAGGAAGCTGGACTAGGTGGGCCTATGGCCTGATCCAGTGGGGCTGTTCTTATGTTCTTAAGAAGCCATTTCTTAGGTTCAACCTTGGGTTCTGTGGTTTTATCCATGAAGAAGGAGAAGGAGGACCTCAGGCAGCCTCTTGACCTGCTTTCTCTTTGATTTGGGGGTTACAACCTAGTAATCCTGTCCTCGCTTGAGGTGAACTAGTTAAATGGCAGTGTTCATGTTGTCTCCCTGAGTATCAAAGAGAAGGTGTGCGCGGCTGAAGAAGAGGCAGGTGGAGATGGGATCCCAGCTGTAATTGGTGCACCGAAGCTGTTGAAGTGCAGGTGGTAATAAACACAGAAATTATGACATGGTGGCTGGTCTAGCCCCGGGGTCACCAAACACCACATCAGACCTTCAATGGTCAGCCTTGCAATGGGGGCATGGATGATTAGTTTTGCTATTCAGCGATTCCAGAAAGGTCTATTATTAAACCAGGTCTTGCACCACAGAAGGGCCAAGTGGGGCACTGGTTTGAACCTCTACAGGGGCCGTCGGTCAAGCTTCGGATCCTGTGCGCTGTCCAGGGGAGGGGGGAGGCCAAATATTTCCCCTGACCCTTCCATAAGCCTACCAGTCCCCAGGGGGTCTCCTCAGACATGCACCAGCTCAAGTCCGAGGAGATAAAGTGGGAGTTGCTATGAAGTTGCCCTCACCAAGTGCCACTCCCTCTGCCCTCCATCATGGCTCCATCCTTCCACCCCATTCCTCCCTACATGCCCCATCCAACCCCCTGCCAACTATACCTGTCCGTGGGCCTTGCTTGTGTCACTTCCACATACAGGGTCAATTCGGCCTCTCTGAAAGTCTTCTAGACCCACACAGCTGCCAGAACACTGTTTGTGATGGCCGTAATTCAGTTCCGGCAGCAATGAGGCCCGTGAGGATTGACCTGTTGGACATCTATTAGTTTAAATGTACCATATGTCTGATGGAGGGTTCCGTCCTCCACGAATTTGGACTTGAAAACTATAGGAGAAAACAACTTACAGTTCACTTGTCTCAAGTGTAATTTAGCTTGACACGTTGTATTGCTACCTGGTGGTAGGGATCCAGGGGTCCCACACATACCACAAGGTATCACCTAAGTAGCAATGGTGGTCTTAGTGCCACTGGTTGAGAAACACTGCTCCAAGCTTCCTGTTCCACTGGGGAGCCTCTTCTCTGTGCCCCTGATTGCTCCCATTTTGGTGCCAGACAACCGTGACTGCCCAGAAATCTGGGCCCAAACCCTGCTGGGGCGACCGAACCTGGAAGCAACTGGCCGGTGTGAAGAACGGCATAATGGTGAGTTTTGTTCACCTGGGGGACGGATCGCAGTGGGCACCAGGTCCGGTTTGGCGGCCACCGCTCTAAAACAGGGGTGGCCGAACCCTGGCCCTGGGGACACTTGTGGCCCTCGAGGCCTCTCAATGCGGCCCTCAGGGAACCCCAGTCTCCAATGAGCCTCTTGCCCTCCGGAGATTTATTGGAGCCCGCAATGGACCGACACAACTGCTCTCAGCATGAGGGCGACTGTTTGACCTCTCGCATGAGTGTGGGATGAGGGCTCCCTCCACTGCTTGCTGTTTCATGTCTCTGATGCAGTAGCAGCAGCAAAGGAAAGGCCAGCCTTGCTTTGTGCAAGGCCTTTTATAGGCCTTGAGCTATTGCAAGACCTTCATTCATTCATATAAGTTCATCTTTAATATATCCACTTATGTAAACATATGTAAATTTATTCAAATTTTAAATGTAAATTAATTCTTTTTTCCCCCCGGCCCCCAAAATTGTGTCAGAGAGCTGATGTGGCCCTCCTGCCAAAAACTTGGGACACCCCTGCCCTAAAGCATCCCTGTGTGGGTCTGTCTGCTGGTACCACCAGCAGCTTCGACAGAGAAGGGAGCTTGCCATGCCCTCTCAAGAGCGATGTCCACAAGACACCCCCTTGTACCCCCCCAAATCTGGGGCACGGATGTGTCCTCGTGTAATTTGCACCCCTGTGTAATTACACCAAACAACTCGTATGTATGACGTTCTCGTGCTTAAGGCCTTGTTCCTATAAAAGTGTCAAGAAGGGGCACGGAGCCAACTTGAAATGAAAGAGGACAGGCAAGCCCACCTTTTAATGTCCCAAAATGAAAGGTTTGGTTGTGCCCACCAGGCATATCCGCCGTTCATGCTTCGGAGAGTCAAGTCACAACCCGTCTCCGCAGTCTCAGGCGTGGCAATTTTGACTCTCTGGGGCTGACTCATCCTCTGAAGCGCAGAAACAAACCAGATAAATTCTCCTCCCCTTCAGCTCAGCTCCAGTTGAACTTCTTGACTGCCCTTGGTCTTCAGAGCTGCCCACCACGGATGGTAAGTCTGCTTTTTGGAACCTCTTCTGTCCTGGTAGAAAGAGGGGGTTCTGGAATCTGGGTCCTATCTGTCATGGGTTCTGCTTTGGTGTGTGTCTGCTGCTTGCTCTTGAGAAGGCATTGGTGTAGAGAAGGGCTCTCACCTTCTCTACATGCTCCACGTTTTCATGTGCCACTGACCCCAAAAGGGCTGGGTGGTTGGCCCGACCCACGTCCCTCCAGGGAGGAGGAGGCTTTGATTTTTGCCGCTGCCCCCAAATCTCTCTGCACTGTCCTTGCCTAGCCCGTGCTGCTTTCTGACTCCCCCCCCCCACTCACCCACCCTCTAAAAGAGTAGTGGGACCATCCAGGCTGTTATCTCTTGTTATGTGGTGTGCTCCCTGGGGCATTTGGTGGGGCGCTGTGAGATACAGGAAGCTGGACTAGGTGGGCCTATGGCCTGATCCAGTGGGGCTGTTCTGATGTTCATAGCTTCAGGCAGTGCAACCTCCGGACTGCACCTCCTGCCTAGACAGATCCCGGTTCTTGCGCTACGCAACCCCTCAATGTCCAATGCGGGTGTTTCTTTTCCTTCAATGGTCCCTTCCTGACTTCAGATCTTTCTCCATCACTCTCCTCCGCAGTCGAGCAGTCGCCTCCCACCCTCATTTGTTGTTTCAGGATCACCTCCCTCTTCCCAAGGCATGCCGTGGGGCCACGAGTGCAAGTTCAAAGGGGCCACGTCCAACTGGCCTGCATCCAGGGCTTGTCTTAATCGCCCACGCTCCCGACTGGAGTGATTGATGGAACCAGCTCTGTGGGGACTCCCGGGATGAAGGGTTTTGCATCATCATCCGTGACGGCAGGGAGCGATCAACAGGAAGTAGGTCCTGGCACCAGAGTGCCTTGACTCCAGCACCTGAAATTTCTCTTTCAATTCAATTTCTATCCAGAATACATTAGCTCAACTCTGCCTCTTCCTTGTGCCTTCCTTTGATTCTCTGCCACTTTCAGACCTTCTACTCCATCCTGGATATGGAAGCCCAAACTCATTTTGACCCAGAACCTGAAGACTTGTGGAAGGCTCAAGGAAGTCCTTCCTAGAGGTACGAATGACTCAAATCCACCTTCTGCCCACCTCTGAATAACCCAAAGGCAAGTCACGATGCTTCACCCAGCTTGAATGGCACTAGCAGAGTAGCTCCCAACCTGTGGGTCAGGACCCACTGGTTGGCTGCAACCCAATTTTGGGTGGGGCGCCAAAGGGTGATGGCAATATCAGAGAACTAAGGCTGCAATCTTAGGCCCACTATCCTAGGTAAGTAAGGAGTAAGTGTCATTGTGTTCAATGGCACTTCTGAGTAGATGCACATGGGATTGTGTTGTAAGTTCCTCAAGTCCTGAGGAAAAAAACAGTACAGCCCTGTACTGTAGCTGCTAAGAACCCCGTAAAGAGCTCAGCTCCTGCAGTTTGCAAGGTGGCTGCTAACTGCCCCGTAAAGAGCTCAGCTCCTGCAGTTTGCACTGTGAAAATATTTTTGTTCTCCCCCCCCTTCCATTAAAGATTATCTGCAAGCATTCAGATGTCTTCTGGGTCATTCATTTCTTCTGCTTCTAATTTTTGTGCCTGCGATCCTGAGGATTTGACTCAAGTTAATGGGGTTTCTTCAATTTCCATTTCACCCCACGGTCTCCCCTCCTCTGTGGAGCCTGCTGGATCAGTTCACTGGGTGGGACGGACAGGGCTGGCTTCCACGCCATGATCTCCCCTTCTCCGTTTGTATGGGACACAATTTCCGTGCTTGCCATGGGCGCCCTTTTCCCTAGATATACCACTGGGGTCAACCAAAAACACTGATTCCCCAACAAATTGGCCAGCTGGACACCTGAAGAGCTGGGCACCTGCTGTCCAAATCTATGACTGACAGCCCAATTGTAACCAAACTCCCAATGCTGTTGCAGCCCACAAAGCAGCCCCAAGGGAAGAGACAAGCATTGCTTGACCTTGAGGACGCCCCTTTGACTGCCCCCCCCAGGATGCACACCCTGTTGGCAGGGCTGCGTTGGCGCCAGGAAGTTGGTTGAGCTGCTTGCCCTGCCAGCCTGTATTTCTGAGATGAAGCAACTTGTGCTGCATCAAACACCACCCCAAAGATTTACTGGGAACAGTGTGTCGACCCAAAATTAGGGTGCGCAGCTAGCCCAGCCTTTGCAATGTTCTGGAAGGCCTTGTTCCTGTTGGTGGGACTCCTCCGGTGCCAATGCTCTCAACAACCCAGCCCGTGCCTAATGAATTTGGCACTGCAAGGCTGACTTAATGTTTGGAAACAGGGCAAGAAACAGTGCAGGCGTGTGTGTACATGTCCCCCCACCTCCCACCCCCGTATCCTCAGAAGGTAGGTTCCAGCCGCCCCCGTGGATACAGAGAACCTTGGATGGCTGCGGGCTCTACAAAAGTCCCCCCATCAGGCCAAGGAGGTATCTCCCAGAATGGGTCCCCCTCTTGGCCCCTTCTCTGATCTCCACCCAGGCCTCTCACTGACCGCACCTGTCTCTCTTAGGGCGCAATCCTAGCCAAATTCCTAGTCATGACATAGCTGGGCCAGTGGGGCATGTGCTGCATCCTGCAGCTGGGTGGCAGTCATGGGGGCCTCCTCAATGTAAGGTTGAAACTCAAACAGACTTTTATGGGCATGTAGTACGTAAGGCAGTGTTTGTCCCCTTACCTCGAAGTTGCATTAGGTTCAAACTCAAACTCAAACAGACCTTTATTGGCATATAGTACGTAAGGCAATGTGCTGTGGGAATGGAAGGATGTCCCATGTCAACACTGGTACTTAAAATGATAAGGAAGGCCAGTTCTATGTTTGGGAGCATTAGAAAAGGTATTGAGAACAAAACGGCTAATAGTATAATGCCGCTGTACAAATCGCTGGTAAGGCCACACCTGGAGTATTGTGTCCAGTTCTGGTCACCTCAAAAAAGACATCTCAAAAAAGACATCGTGGAAATGGAAAAGGTGCAAAAGAGAGCGACTAAGATGATTACTGGGCTGGGGCACCTTCCTTATGAGGAAAGGTTATGGCGTTTGTGCCTCTTCAGCCTTGAAAAGTGGCGCCTGAGGGGGGACATGATTGAGACATACAAAATTATGGAGGGGTGGACAGAGTGGATAGAGAGATGCTCTTTACACTCTCACGTAACACCAGAACCAGGGCACATCCACTCAAATTGAGTGTTGGGAGAGTTAGGGCAGTCAAAAGAAAATATTTCTTTACTCAGCGTGTGGTTGGTCTGTGGAACTCCTTGCCACAGGATGTGGTGATGGCGTCTGGCCTAGACGCCTTTAAAAGGGAATTGGACAAGTTTCTGGAGGAAAAATCCATTATGGGTTACAAGCCATGATCTGTATGTGCACCTCCTGATTTTAGAAATGGGCTGTCAGAAGGCCAGATGCAAGGGAGGGCACCAGGATGAGGTCTGTTGTTATCTGGTGTGCTCCCTGGGGCATTTGGTGGGCCGCTGTGAGATAAAGGCAGCTGGACTAGATGGGTCTATAGCCTGATCCAGTGGGGCTGTTCTTATGTTCTTAACTACAATTCCCAGGAAGCCTTGCAAGTCTCTTGTTATCAGGTGTGCTCCCTGGGGCATTTGGTGGGCTGCTGTGAGATACAGGAAGCTGGACTAGATGGGTCTATAGCCTGATCCAGTGGGGCTGTTCTTAGGTTCCTAACTACAATTCCCAGAATGCCTTGCAGGTCTCTTGTTATCTGGTGCGCTCCCTGGGGCATTTGGTGGGCCGCTGTGAGATACAGGAAGCTGGACTAGATGGGTCTATAGCCTGATCCAGTGGGGCTGTTCTTAGGTTCCTAACTACAATTCCCAGAATGCCTTGCAGGTCTCTTGTTATCAGGTGTGCTCCTTGGGGCATTTGGTGGGCTGCTGTGAGATACAGGAAGCTGGACTAGATGGGTCTATAGCCTGATCCAGGGGGGCTGTTCTTAGGTTCCTAACTACAATTCCCAGAATGCCTTGCAGGTCTCTTGTTATCTGGTGCGCTCCCTGGGGCATTTGTTGGGCTGCTGTGAGATACAGGAAGCTGGACTAGATGAGTCTATAGCCTGATCCAGTGGGGCTGTTCTGAGGTTCCTAACTACAATTCCCAGAATGCCTTGCAGGTCTCTTGTTATCAGGTGTGCTCCCTGGGTCATTTGGTGGGCTGCTGTGAGATACAGGAAGCTGGACTAGATGGGTCTATAGCCTGATCCAGTGGGGCTGTTCTTAGGTTCCTAACTACAATTCCCAGAATGCCTTGCAGGTCTCTTGTTATCTGGTGCGCTCCCTGGGGCATTTGGTGGGCCGCTGTGAGATACAGGAAGCTGGACTAGATATGTCTATAGCCTGATCCAGTGGGGCTGTTCACTGTAAGAACATAAGAACAGCCCCACTGGATCAGGCCATAGGCCCATCTAGTCCAGCTTCCTGTATCTCACAGCGGCCCACCAAATGCCCCAGGGAGCGCACCACATAGTGTCCATCACGACCTTAAAAAATTCCACCTCCCAAACAGTTTGGTCATCCTCGCCATTAGGCAGGCGTCTGGCATTCTTTATCTGTTGCTTAAAGGGACGTTCACATAAAAAAGGATTAAGAAAGAACTTGGAGCCCACAGAATGAGGGCAGGCAGTCAAGCCCAGGGCCATCTCAGGAGTCCTCAGTGTGCCAAATGGGGCACTCCGGGGCTGACTCGGTCTGGTGAAATGCAGAAAGCCACAGTATAAATTCTCTCACTCTCCAGCCCTTCTCCAGCCTCGTTCTCTGGGCGTCCCTTTGCCTTCTGGTCTACAGCTGCTCCTGTGTTTGGTGAGTCTCCTGAATTTTCTTATGGCAGGTTGGAAGGGGGGGTTGGGTTCTGAAATTCTGATCCTGTTCATTACGGATCCTGCCTTCGAACACCGCTTGGTTCGTTATATTCTGCATGAAATGATCTTTCCCATGTTTCCCACCCGTGACTGGTGCTGGGCTAGATCCGCTGTTGGGTCCACAGTTAGTTGCCCGGTGCTCTGTGCAAAGCGCCGGGTAGCAGAGAGACATGGGGTGGGCAGGAGAGGCAGGGAGGAAGCGTTCTGGGCAGGCAGAGGGTGGGGGGAGGCTGGCGGGGGAGGGCGCAGGGTGGGGGAGCTGAGCTCCACCGGATCCAGAGCCCCACGTTGGGCCACAGGGCCCACCACAGAACGTCTTGATGCTCCGCTGGCTGAAGAGCTGCAGCAGAATCAAGTAACCCCATTGCGGGGCTCCTTCCCTTACTCAGGGGAAGGGGACGAAAGCCCCCAAGGAGCTGCTGGTGTCTGCCCAGCACACTCAGGGTCCTGCAATAGTCATTTTGGTGCCATGGGAGCCCAAAATGCCCAAAAAACGCCAGGCAGCTCAGGACCCAAAAAATGCCAGGCAGCTCAGGGCTACCAAGTGAAGAGGAGGAGGAACTAGAGACGGGAAGAGAGTATGTCGGGGAAACAAATCATATAGGATTTATTAAGTTATAGCAAATGCAGCTGCCATCCTGATCACACTGTCCACCCTTAATAAACACAGTGGGGCTTGTTTCTGAGTAGACACGGCTCGGATTTTGCTGTAAGGCAAGTCTTGGGGGGCGAAGAAATTTGCACAGCCAGTTTCGCAACGAACCAGATTCCCGAACTGTGGCTGCGAGGGAAGCAGATGGCAGCTCTGCTGAAGGAGCTGCGCCCTTGGATGGAAATTACCTGGCGGGGGGACAGAGTGAGTGGGGGGACGGGACAGAGAGAACCATGCAGAGGCTGAGTGTGGCGCTGATCCCAGGCGCCTGTAAATCACTCTTCAAGAGGTAATTACTCTTCAACTCTTCAATCACTCAGTCCCTCTTCAATGTCGTCACCTCTATCCAAAGCCAACTCAAGGAAGACACATTATGCGCCTCGCATGAAATGGGGAGGCCAGCACTGAACAAAAATGGGGGGGGCGCCTGCACGCCACTTGCAGGCAATGTTGTGGGTTGAAGGGCTGCCACATTTCTGCATGGGTCGCTTGTCTGAAAGCTTTGTGGCCATGAAAATGTGCAGGATGATGGTGCGCTGGTTGGGGTTGACCACTCGTTATCATTTCAGACCCGCCTGCCGCTTGCCAAGATGTCCGCCACGGAATGGGGAGCCGTGGCACAGGTGCAGAAGTCCAGATCCCTCGCAGACCCTTACCACTGTCATTATTGCAGCTTCAACTAACTGTGGACGATGTACAGCCCGTCTCCTTTGAAATGTCTATTGTGATGTCAACAATGGATCAATTGCAGCCCAGTCCCTCTCTGCTTCGCACCCAGTCCCTTGAACTGGTCGAGGCCATTGCTCCGTCCCCTTTCTCTTTTCTTGCCAATTCGGTATGAAGCCTGAGCTTCCTTCCTGCCAAAGCACCCATTGAGGCTCAGAATCCGGAGGCCACGGAGGTGTGGATGGGATCAACTTTCTTTGAGGAGCCCTAGATGTATCAGGGGACAGGAGAATTTATGATGCTTTCAGCCCCCTGACCTCCCCCATCACCCTGTGCTGTTTAACACACCTTCCCTGCTTCTTGAGAGCCTCTGCTGAGAACCTTTTGTTGTCTCTTTGGATGCAATAAATGTGTTCATTCTCTGCCTCTTTCCATTAAAGCTTGCCTGCCAGCATCAAAATGGTTCTTGTGCCTTTGAATTAATGGTTCACTATTTCCATGGGTGGGATTGCTGAGACGGTCCCCATAAGTGGTCCTCTCTACGCAGCACAGAAGACCTCTGTTCATCCAAGATCTCTGTTCATAAAATCTCTGATGGATGTGGCATCATCTCAGATTTAAACCCAACCCCTCTAGGTAATCCCCCTTCTCTCCTGCCTGCCGTTCTGTGTCTTGACCTGTATTTGTTCAGACGGAGGAAGCCAGCACTTTAAGGGTGTGGTGGACAGGGATTGGTCTTTGGGGATCACCTGATCGCGTGCTCAGGTAAGCTCATGTTGCAATGTAGATTGTGCCATTGAAGTACTGGGGCACAGAAGAGCCCAGGTTTGAGACACTGGCATTCCCTTGTACACTCTCCACTGGGCCAAACTTGGGCAGGGCTGACCCATCCATGAGGCCAACTGGAACTGTCACATCAGTTTGAGGGACCTTCCCTACAATCCATACACTCTTCTCTGGTCAATCAATCAATCAATCAATCAATCAATCAGACATGGGTTGGGCAGGTGGGTCGCACTCTGATCAATCAATCAATCAAATCAGATGGGGGTTCGGTGGGTGGGTGCCACTAATCAATCAATCAATCAATCAAATCAGATGGGTTGGGTAGGTGGGTGGCACTCTGATCAATCAATCAATCAATCAGACAAGGGTTGGGCAGGTGGGTTGCACTGATGGATCAATCAATGAATCAAATCAGACAGGGTTGGGCAGGTGTGTGGCACTCTGGTCAATCAATCAATCAGATCAGATGGGATTGGGCAGGTGGGTGGCACTCTGATCAATCAATCAAATCAGAAAGGAGTTGGGCAGGTGGGTGCTATTCTGATCAATCAAATCAGACGGGTTGGGCAGGTGGGTGGCACTCTAATCAATCAATCAATCAATCAGTCAGACAAGGGTTGGGCAGGTGGGTCGCACTGATAGATCAATCATTGAAAAAATCAGACAGGGTTGGGCAGGTGTGTGGCACTCTGGTCAATCAATCAATCAATCAAATCAGATGGAGTTGGGCGGGTGGGTGGCACTCTTCTCTGACCATCTCCCACTGGCACAAACAAGGGAGAAGGCGAGATAATGGAATGGCGGGGCGAGGGGGGGGAGTCAGCTGTCGGCCATTTTGTTTCCTGCTTTTGCTGGTGAGATCTGACCATAGTTTGGAAAGGAAATTGGCAGCAAAAATAATCACCGGAGGCAGAAATTCTGCTGCAGTAAAGTTTTAATGACAAAGGAAGAATTCAGCTGAGAATTTTTTTTCCGGCAACGATCCCAACAAAAAAACTGGAAGGAAATCCTGGGCCAAGCAAGAAGCTGATTTACACAATACTAGTGATGCGCCGTGCAAAGGAGGGAGAGGCGACAGAGGGAGGGAGCATCATTGGGCATCACCCCCCCCCCCACAGTCAACACGTTCGGTGCCTCGGCAGTGATGGTGGATAGTGAACCAGAAAGAAAGCCAAGCATGGTAGGAGATGACAGAAATGTGAAGGAAGCGTGCCATCGCTGTGGGAGGATCCGGGCATTTGGAGAGGGTTGGACTAGGATGCTCGGCCCTTCCGACAGATGGACCGCAAGGTCGTCAGCCAGAAGCTCAGGTCGTTCACATTGGCGGCTGGTGGTTCCTTGGGATGGGGTGCTTCTTAGCAGGGCCGGCACACCAGACCCCGTCTGCTGCCAAGGAGCTCTGAACCACCGGGGAGAAGGGCACCGGATGAGCCACCCCCACTGCAGGCGGAGTACCCCCCCACGCGGACCGGCTCATAGGAGGCGCTGAGGATCGCTCCCGAGATGGTGACCACGCAGGGAGAGGGCTGGATCACAATCTCCGATGGTGGAGTCTGGTTGACGCAGCCCACGTTGGCCCCGGCGAGGATGCCCAGGCTGCTGGCCGACGCCGCACCCCCGCCGCCGCCGCCCAAGGACAGAGCTCCTCCAGAGTAGCCAATGCCACCGCAGGAACCCAATGAGCCCAGACCGCCGATGGGGTAGCTGATCTGAGGGCTACAAGACAGGGATGCAGGTCGGGGAGACGCAGGAAGGTGGACAGGGGTAGCCACAGGACATCTTGGAGCAACGGAACAGGGTCTGCAGTGGTAGGATTGGGGGGGAGAGAATGAGTTAAACATGGAGGTTGTAAAAGAGATGCATCATTTTAGTGACCACCATTTTACAACAGCAGAACTTTGAGGATGACCCCCAAGTTCTTGGCCAAGGAAGACTTTGGAAGACCTTCAGCGCTATCCTCATCTGCCCTGCCTACACTTCTCAAGGGTCCTTCACCCAGACTGTGCAAAAAGCATTACCCCAAGGTGTTCACCACCATGTTGCGGGCACCCTTGGCCTCTCCCCATCACCAGATGTCCTAATAGAAGTACAGGGCAGGTGAAGAATCTCTCCACGCAGTGGCCCAAGTAAGGCTAGCATGGCCCAGACATTGAGCCACACCCAGGTCTGGAGTTGAGAGATTCCTGCTTAGGTGGCAATGCTATCCACCTTTACCTGGGAGTAAGCCCCCTTGACTACAGTGGAATTTGCTTCTGAGTAGATCAGTATGGGTCCATCTCTCATCCCTTCTTGTTCGACCTCAACCCCCTTCAGCAGAGAAACAGAGGGTGAGGGGTACTCCCCTACGCTATAGGCCTGTTGCCAGTTAGAATGCCCACAAGAACCCCAAGGATGATGGCACTAACTAAAAGGAGGCCTGAGTGAGGGACAACCATAGTTGGGCACCCCTAATCCCGGCAAGGAATTGAACTGGTGGGTCACGGCATCCTGAGCATTCTGACATAGCCCATTTCTAAAATCAGGAGGTTGTACATGCACATCATGGCTTGTAACCCGTAATGGATTTTTCCAGAAGGTCAGCCCGAGCGGAGGTCGACCCCTTGGGTGCTCATGACACCCAAAGAGAGAGGAGAAAGTGAGCATAAAGGGAGGTCTCGTTCTACTTACTAAGCTGTCAGACGGTCAGGAAGAGATCTCAGAAGTGGAGAGAAGCTGTTGGAAGAACCCGAAGTCGTGACTCCTTTTATACTCTTGAAGACTCCTTTGTCATGCGCTTTCCCCAGCATGAAATTATCTGGATGTGTCCCACCCCACAGGGCCGTGCTTATTAATTTAGACAGGTCCCTGTTTTCAGCCCCATGTAACAAGATGGCTGCATGATACGCCTGTCATTAGGTAGGCCTATGATTACAGCTTCATTTGGATGAAAAGTTTTGCAAGTCTAAGCGCCACACCCACCCTTGGGTTCACCCTAGAGGTGTGGAAACCCACTCCCCATGGAAACGCAGCTCATGCAGGTCAATAGCCCCAGACATCCAAAATCCAGACCATTTTGAAATCCAGACGTTGGGGGGGGGATGACTGTCTCCATGCCTGGCTGGCAGGGGTGCCCAGCCATCAAAGAGTCAGGGTGCTGTTTGGGAGGTGGACTTAGACCTGGAAGATCCAGCTTCAAATCCCCCCTCAGTCATGAAGCTTTCTGGGTGACCTTGGGCCAGACTTTCTCTCAACTTTACCTACCTCACAGGATTGTTGTGAGGACAACAGGAGGGGAGCAGCTGTGTATTCCACCCTGAGCTCTTTGGAGGATAGATAGATAGATAGATAGATAGATAGATAGATAGATAGATAGATAGATAGATAGATAGATAGATAGATAGATAGATAGGAAGGAAGGAAGGAAGGAAGGAAGGAAGGAAGGAAGGAAGGAAGGGAACAGATAGATAGATAGATAGATAGATAGATAGATAGATAGATAGATAGATAGATAGATAGATAGATAGATAGATAGATAGATAGATAGATAGATAGGAAGGAAGGTAGGAAGGAAGGTAGGAAGGAAGGAAGGAAGGGATAGATAGATAGATAGATAGATAGATAGATAGATAGATAGATAGATAGATAGATAGGAAGGAAGGAAGGAAGGAAGGAAGGAAGGAAGGAAGGAAGGAAAAAGATAGATAGATAGATAGATAGATAGATAGATAGATAGATAGATAGATAGATAGATAGATAGATAGATAGATAGGAAGGAAGGAAGGAAGGAAGGAAGGAAGGAAGGAAGGAAGGAAGGAAGGAAGGAAGGGAACAGATAGATAGATAGATAGATAGATAGATAGATAGATAGATAGATAGATAGATAGATAGATAGATAGATAGATAGATAGATAGATAGGAAGGAAGGTAGGAAGGAAGGTAGGAAGGAAGGAAGGAAGGGATAGATAGATAGATAGATAGATAGATAGATAGATAGATAGATAGATAGATAGGAAGGAAGGAAGGAAGGAAGGAAGGAAGGAAGGAAGGAAGGAAGGAAAAAGATAGATAGATAGATAGATAGATAGATAGATAGATAGATAGATAGATAGATAGATAGATAGATAGATAGATAGATAGATAGATAGATAGGAAGGAAGGAAGGAAGGAAGGAAGGAAGGAAGGAAGGAAGGAAGGAAGGAAGGAAGGAAGGGAACAGATAGATAGATAGATAGATAGATAGATAGATAGATAGATAGATAGATAGATAGATAGATAGATAGATAGATAGATAGATAGATAGATAGATAGATAGATAGATAGATAGGAAGGAAGGTAGGAAGGAAGGTAGGAAGGAAGGAAGGAAGGGATAGATAGATAGATAGATAGATAGATAGATAGATAGATAGATAGATAGATAGATAGATAGATAGATAGGAAGGAAGGAAGGAAGGAAGGAAGGAAGGAAGGAAGGAAGGAAAAAGATAGATAGATAGATAGATAGATAGATAGATAGATAGATAGATAGATAGATAGATAGATAGATAGATAGATAGATAGATAGGAAGGAAGGAAGGAAGGAAGGAAGGAAGGAAGGAAGGAAGGAAGGAAGGAAGGAAGGAAGGAAGGGATAGATAGATAGATAGATAGATAGATAGATAGATAGATAGATAGATAGATAGATAGATAGATAGATAGATAGATAGATAGATAGATAGATAGATAGATAGATAGGAAGGAAGGAAGGAAGAAAGGAAGGAAGGAAGGAAGGAAGGAAGGAAGGAAGGAAGGGAACAGATAGATAGATAGATAGATAGATAGATAGATAGATAGATAGATAGATAGATAGGAAGGAAGGAAGGAAGGAAGGAAGGAAGGAAGGAAGGAAGGGATAGATAGATAGATAGATAGATAGATAGATAGATAGATAGATAGATAGATAGATAGATAGATAGATAGATAGATAGATAGATAGATAGATAGATAGGAAGGAAGGTAGGAAGGAAGGTAGGAAGGAAGGAAGGATGGAAGGAAGGGATAGATAGATAGATAGATAGATAGATAGATAGATAGATAGATAGATAGATAGATAGATAGATAGGAAGGAAGGAAGGAAGGAAGGAAGGAAGGAAGGAAGGAAGGAAAAAGATAGATAGATAGATAGATAGATAGATAGATAGATAGATAGATAGATAGATAGATAGATAGATAGATAGATAGGAAGGAAGGAAGGAAGGAAGGAAGGAAGGAAGGAAGGAAAAAGATAGATAGATAGATAGATAGATAGATAGATAGATAGATAGATAGATAGATAGATAGATAGATAGATAGATAGATAGATAGATAGGAAGGAAGGAAGGAAGGAAGGAAGGAAGGAAGGAAGGAAGGAAGGAAGGAAGGAAGGAAGGGAACAGATAGATAGATAGATAGATAGATAGATAGATAGATAGATAGATAGATAGATAGATAGATAGATAGATAGATAGATAGATAGATAGATAGATAGATAGATAGATAGATAGATAGGAAGGAAGGTAGGAAGGAAGGTAGGAAGGAAGGAAGGAAGGGATAGATAGATAGATAGATAGATAGATAGATAGATAGATAGATAGATAGATAGATAGATAGATAGATAGATAGATAGATAGATAGATAGGAAGGAAGGAAGGAAGGAAGGAAGGAAGGAAGGAAGGAAGGAAAAAGATAGATAGATAGATAGATAGATAGATAGATAGATAGATAGATAGATAGATAGATAGATAGATAGATAGATAGATAGATAGATAGATAGGAAGGAAGGAAGGAAGGAAGGAAGGAAGGAAGGAAGGAAGGAAGGAAGGAAGGAAGGGATAGATAGATAGATAGATAGATAGATAGATAGATAGATAGATAGATAGATAGATAGATAGATAGATAGATAGATAGATAGATAGATAGATAGATAGATAGATAGGAAGGAAGGAAGGAAGAAAGGAAGGAAGGAAGGAAGGAAGGAAGGAAGGAAGGAAGGAACAGATAGATAGATAGATAGATAGATAGATAGATAGATAGATAGATAGATAGATAGATAGGAAGGAAGGAAGGAAGGAAGGAAGGAAGGAAGGAAGGAAGGGATAGATAGATAGATAGATAGATAGATAGATAGATAGATAGATAGATAGATAGATAGATAGATAGATAGATAGATAGATAGATAGATAGATAGGAAGGAAGGTAGGAAGGAAGGTAGGAAGGAAGGAAGGATGGAAGGAAGGGATAGATAGATAGATAGATAGATAGATAGATAGATAGATAGATAGATAGATAGATAGATAGATAGATAGATAGATAGATAGGAAGGAAGGAAGGAAGGAAGGAAGGAAGGAAGGAAGGAAGGAAAAAGATAGATAGATAGATAGATAGATAGATAGATAGATAGATAGATAGATAGATAGATAGATAGATAGATAGATAGATAGATAGATAGATAGATAGATAGATAGATAGATAGATAGATAGATAGGAAGGAAGGAAGGAAGGAAGGAAGGAAGGAAGGAAGGAAGGAAGGAAGGAAGGGATAGATAGATAGATAGATAGATAGATAGATAGATAGATAGATAGATAGATAGATAGATAGATAGATAGGAAGGAAGGAAGGAAGGAAGGAAGGAAGGAAGGAAGGAAGGGAACAGATAGATAGATAGATAGATAGATAGATAGATAGATAGATAGATAGATAGATAGATAGATAGATAGATAGATAGATAGATAGATAGATAGATAGATAGATAGATAGATATTGTATAAAATTACCTTGTGGCTATGTGTATAAGGTGCATATGAAAATGTAGATGAATCACGTGTTTAGACAGGGGCCTGATCCCCAAGATCTCTCATTAGGTATATGCAAGAATCGGACATCCAAAACACTTGCAGTCCCAAGCACTTTGGATAAGGGCTGCCCAAATTCTACTTTTAAAAATACTAGGATTTTTTTTTAAACAAAGTGTCCTAATTTTAAAAAGTTATGTTGCATCTTGAGCAGGAACAAAGTGAACCATGCGCTCCTCATTGGAAGAGCTCCACAAAGATCTCAATGTACCGGCTGTGGATCGCTTTCTCTCTGGAGTCTCCCCCAAGCCTGGGATGGTGACCACAGGTCAATGGGGGAACATGGGCTCAGAAAGCAGAAGGGCCCGGGTTGAAGGCCTCCCAGGTAGTTCTGGAGAAGACCACTGTCCAAAGCCCTGCCCGTCGCTGTCTGACAACATTGAGGTGGATGATCCAAGGACCTGACTCAATGTGGGGGGGCATCCGATGTTCCTAAGTGCGGTTAAGAAGGAGTAGGGCAGGCAGGAGAGTCAAATTCCAGGCAAGACCCAAATGATTCAGGTGCAGAAGGGAGCACATTGGGGTGGACAGGGATTGGCCATTGGGGTCACCTGATTGGGCACATGGGCAAACTCCAACTGCAATATAGATGGTGCCCTTGAAAGGCTGGTGGCCCGAATGAGCCCTGATTGGAGACACAAGCACTCCCCTGACCACTCTCCACTGGGTCAAACCTGAGCAGGGCCGGCCCATTCATGAGGCCAACTGAGGCTGTCGCATCAGGCAGGGGTTGGGTGGGTAGTGCCCTTCTCTGACCACTCCGTTGTTTGGTACTTCCTGTTTAGCTGGTGAGCTTCTACCATATATGAACAGGAAATTGAGGGGAGGGGGACACAAAACACAAGAGGCAGTTGCTTTGCTGCAGTAAAGATTTAATGACAAAGGAAGAACTCGGCAGACATTGCTTGCGACTTCCAAGGAAGAGAAGCACAAGAGGGAAGCAGCGACACTTGGCACCACCCCAGCCAACTCAAAGGGAAGCCTCCTCAAGGGCTCACAAACAGGATTTGGGTAGGACTTGAGGGCATCCCCTTGGCTTTGACCACAGGGTGGTCTCTGCCTCTGCACAAGGGAGGGGATCTGAGCAGAGAGGAAGCAAAGCACAGTGGGAAAGAGCAAAGGTTTGTAGCAAGATCACGGCCATGGCTGTTGGAGTTGCTGAGCACCCCATCAACGGAGGGGTCGGACGAGGGGTGCTCAGCCCTTCCAGCAGCCAGGCCTGCGAGGTCGTTATCCATAAATCCGGGTCATGCACGTGGGTGGCCGTTGGATCCTGGAGGTGGGGCCTTCCACCTAGTAGCAGATATGGCACATAGAACTGCGTCTCCTGCCAAGGAGTCCTGAGCCACTGGAGAGGTAACTACCACCACCACCACTACCACCACAGGCTGAGTATCCCCCCACACGGGCTGGCTCACAGGAGGAGGCGAGGATGGCTCCCGGAAGGGTGATCACGCAGGAAGGGGGCTGGATCACAACTTCCGACGGTGGGGTCTGGTTGACGCAGCCCACGTTGGCCCCGGCGAGGATGCCCAGGCTGCTGGCCGACACGGATCCACCTCCACCGCCCATGGAGAGGCCTCCACTGCCCATGGAGAGGCCTCCACAGGGTGAGCAGCAGGAACTCAGGGAGCCGAGGCCTCCGACGGGGTAGCAAGAGGAAGAGCTAATCGGTTGGATGCAGGAGGGGGTGACGCAGGAAGGTCCACAGGGGTAGCAACAGGACATCTTGGAACGATGGAGTCTGCAGTGGCAGGATTTGGGGGCGGAGGAAGCAGAGAAGGAGGAGTTAAACAGGGGCATTGCAAAGGGCATAAGAAGGGTCCCAATTTGGGGCTTATCCCCTTCATGGATCACTGCCTTGTCGTGGCGAAGGGGCTTGAGTTACTCAGTGAGGCTCTGAGCTATGCCAGGGAGGGGCACCCAAGATGAGAGAGGTCATAGCGGAGAACTCTGACCAAACATGATCCACTGGAGAACTTGAGAACAGCCCCACTGGATTAGGCCAGGGGCCCATCTGGTCCAGCTTCCTGGATCTCACATCGACCCACCAGATGCTTCAGGGATCACACCAGTACACAACCTGCATCCTGGTGCCCTCCCCTGCCTCTGGCCTTCTGAGGTAGTCTACATCAGGGTAGTGACCACAATTTTAGAGCAGCAGATCTTTCCTGCCCAAGTAATTTTGAAGGAAGCAAAATTAGCTTGATCAGACCTGTGGGAAATTTCTCAGGGGTCTTTCTGTACAGACCAGCTTGGACTCTGAGAACCCCAATCCCATGCATGCCTATTCAGAAGTAAGTCCCATTATAGTCAATGGGGCTTACTACTGGGCAAGTGTGGAAAGGGTGGAATGCAGTCTGAGAAGATGTTAGGATGCTCTACTGCTATTCCAATGCAAAAAGGAGACTTGGGGGTGAAGAAAGGGAGAGAGGGAGGAGGTGTAGTGAGTGAGTGAGTGAGTGAGTGAGTGAGTGAGTGAGTGAGTGAGTGAGTGAGAGAGAGATAGAGAGAGGGAGGGAAGAGGAGGAGTGAGTGAGTGAGTGAGAGGGGGGAGGGAGGAGGGGAGAGAGAGAGATAGAGAGAGAGAAGTCTTGCAAGCATTCAACAGTAGGACCTTAAAATATTGAACACCCTCTAAGGTTTGCAAGTGGTATTAGATAGATAGATAGATAGATAGATAGATAGATAGATAGATAGATAGATAGATAGATAGATAGATAGATAGATCATGACAGCCACGAACCTGTGCCCGAGATGCGAAGTCTTGTAAGACATGGAAGCAAAGTTTGACCAACCTTTGCAAAAGTTAGACCCAATTTGAGGTTGGCCCTTAGGTTCCTCCTGCATCCCAGAGAGAGAGAGAGAGGGGGGGGAGGAGGAGGAGGAGAGAGAGAGAGAGAGAGCCACCAGACATCTTGAAGGAGCTTTCAGAGAGGCATCATTCCACTTACCAAGCTGTCAGAAGAGGCGTTGAGTGAAGGCGGGAAGAGCAGATGGAGGAGTCTGGAGTTGTGAGTCCTTTTATACTGTTGAGGACTCCTGAGTCAGGTCCTCAGAGCACAGACCTGTCTGGATGCGCCCCACCCCAAGGGACCCTGCCTATTAATTTTGGCATGCCTCCGTTTTCAGCTCTCTGTAATTGGATGCTAATATTACACCCTGAGCGCAATACCGTAGTCTTTCGAGACTGAAGGTTGCCAGCAACCATTACACCCTGCCAGTCCCTTGTCATTATTATTATTAGTATTAGTAGTAGCAGTTGTAGTAGTAGTAAGAATATTTATTCGCCGCGGTTCAAGGCCACTTGTCCAGCCCATCTTTCCTTTGATGACTTCATCTCCTTCGGTCAGATGAAGGGAAACAAACAAACCAAAAAGCATCCCAAAGCACTCCAGGCACAGGCAAGGGAACCTCAGAGATTTGGAAGCCTTCCCCAGCATGTGTGAACCCCTGGGCCACCAGGGGTCAGTACTACAGAATCCCCCCTGCACAGTCACACCTGAGGGGCTTTCAGAGGGTCGAGGAGGCCACACGCGACCTCTTCTGGTCCTCAGAAGGACATCTGAGGCACCCAGAAGGTCTAAAACCCACTTTTGTGATGTTTTGGTTCCTCAGAAGGTCTTAGAAACCCTCCCTGGGCCTTCGAACAGGGCCTCTGTACAGGGTGCCACAGGACTGGTGGCGCAGGGGAGTGGGTGACAGGTCTGCACTGCCTTGTGCCATGTCCCTTGCGCCACCAGGGCATGTGCAACTGCTGCCCCTCCCCAGGTATGCCAGGGCTCTCCTGGAACCCAAATCAGGAAGTATGAATTTTTTCCCACTCCCGGAGAGGTCAGCGTCTTAGTTTGCTGCAGCAAAATTAACCCTTCAAAAACCTTTGTTGAAATAAATAGGTTGCCTCAAAACACTTTATCAACAGTATAGGAAATGTATCTGAGTCCTTCCAGCTTCCCTGCATGTGCCTCGGAGTCCTCCACGAGTTACATTTTGGTGCCACCCTATAAAGCCTCTCTTGGGAATCTCTCCGTGGTCCGGTGGGTGGATTTGGCCAATCCTGGCTATCCATTTGAACCAGGATAAGAATATTTAAACAAGGAACATTGTGGAACGTGTCCAAGTGGGACATTGAGGGCTGGGCTCAGTGGTAGAAGTGATGCAGAAGACCCCAGACTCTATATGTAGAAGATCCCAGGCTGGTTCCCTGGAACTATCTCTAGATGACAGCTGGGAAATCTCAAAACCTGGAGAACTGCTAGTCACTCTGGCTACCATCCTACCTATGCTTTCCTGGGAGTAAACCCCACGGACTATAATGGGACTTACTTCTAAGTAGACATGCCTAGGCTTGAGCTCTAAGGAAAATAGCTAGATGGGTAAAAGGTCTTTCTCAGAAGGAAGTTTCTTAGAATTGATTTACAAACTGGATTACGGTGGAATATGGGTGGTGGGGACCAGGAGCCTGGATGCCCCTTGACCTCTTTGATTTCTTTGTTGCTCTTTGATGTGGGGAAGCCAAACTGCTGTCCTGTCTTGAAGAGCTGTTAAGTGGCACTGATTAACATTGTTTGTCCTGAATATTAAAGAGACGGTTGAAAGGAAGAAGGTGGGAAGGGATCCCAGCTGTTAATGACACACCAAAACTGTTGAAGACCGGACTGTAATAAAAGCAGAAATTATTACCTGGCTCACCACAGCTGCTTGTAAACATCCATGGATAGCCTTGGGTCACAAAACACTGCACCAGAACTTCAATGTCCACCCTGCGCAACAGGGGCATGGAGGACTCTTTCAGTTAATTAGCTATTCCAGGAACCACCGTGGATTCCATGAATCCATGAATTCGGCAGGTGTCACGGGAGGGCCAACTGGGGCACGCTGGCTGGAGCTTCAGAACCTCTACAGGGAAGAAGCTTTGGACCTTGTGCACTGTCCAGGGAGGGGAAAGGGGGATTATTTTCCCTTACCCCTCCATAAGCCTACCAATGGGTCTCCTCGAACCTGCACCACCTCTTCAAGAAGACAAAGCAGGAGGGCAGGTTGCTATGAAGTTGCCCTCACCAAGTGCCGCTTCGTCCAACCTTCGTCATGCCTC
The DNA here is from genome assembly GCF_035046505.1 of Tiliqua scincoides. Classification (NCBI taxonomy): domain Eukaryota; kingdom Metazoa; phylum Chordata; class Lepidosauria; order Squamata; family Scincidae; genus Tiliqua; species Tiliqua scincoides. The sequence continues at coordinate 6,578,736 of NC_089835.1, forward strand.
CAGCCTTCCCCCATTCTATCCCACTGTGCCCTTTTTCTCCCTATGTGCCCCACTGTGATCCCCTGCCAAACTATCTCCTAAGGTGGGCCTTCCTTGCCCCACCTCCACATGCAAGGCCTCTCTGGATGTGTTCCGGACATTTCTGGGTGTGTCATTTAGGGGAGATCATGTAGTTCTGGAGAACTGGAAAGCTAAGAACACACTTGAGGCACATGTCAATATTTTGGGGACAAAAAGTGGGCTGTGCACGCTTAATTTTCTGGAATAGGTGTGCTCCAAACTAGGTGGTGAGATAGTTTCTGTGACTTAAGATACACATAAAGCTTTAACAACATTGCACATCTTCATAAAGTTCTGTATCCTGTCCCATTGGGTTTGTTGACTGTGCACTGGGCACTCAATAATAAAGGAGAGATATATCTGAGTCTAAGCTGCTTGTGTCTTCAGTGTGTGATATCTCCAGATTAGACTTCCAGGAGAAGGGCTGGTTCCCCAAGGAGAGGAAGACTTTTCTTCCCTGCTGTACGAACTTGTTGGGCACAGCCAGTTTGATCCACGTTTAAATTAGTGTACTAATTTCTAGCAGGCAACTTACAGCCCAAGCCCAACTCAGCATAATTTGACTTAATGCGACTTATTCCCAGATTAGTGTGTACAGGATTGTAGACTTGGCCTTGTAATGTCCCAAAATGAAAGGGGAAAACAGGGCGTGATGATCATAATTTGTATGGTTCTCAAAAGATGATGATCACAGGACATGAAAGGTCCGAGGTGGATTTGCTTTGTAATTCATAAACAGAAGTTTCCACAAGCTAGGGATGGATCTTGCCCTGTAGGCTCTTCAGAAACTGTATAAAAGTCCTGTCCTGGTTGGAACCTACTGCAGCTTTCCTTGCTTTCTCTTGAGTCTCTCGTTCCACTTCTCTGGTCGGTAAGTTGGATTTAACTCCCTATTCATTCCTGGTCTTGTGAGCATGAGATGTGGTTTGGCAGACCTCGTCAAAGTGGCACTTGGTCACACAGACGTCCCACACTTCTTGAAAGTGAATATGCCTGTTGTGTTTTCTGGAGATGATCAAGAGCAACGGGTTCACGGGCCACTGGAACCGGGGCTATTGGGTTCCAAGACAAGACCCCAAATGGTCAACTCAGGTTGGTCAACTCCACGTGAATTCTTAGGGCACAATCCTAACCTACTTTCCAGCACTGACATAGCTGAGCTATTATGGCGTGCACTGCATCCTGCAGTGGGGAGGCATTCAAGGAGGCCTCCTCCAGGTAAGGACATATTTGTGACCTTACCTTGGGGCTGCATTGCGGCTTGGTCAGGGCTGGAAAGTTGGTTAGGATTGTGCCCTCAGTCAACACAGATCCAAATGGTTTGGCCAAGGCTCTGATGGAAACTGGATGAATTCCCAGTATATACCATTAGAAAAAAAAAATGGAGAATGAACTTCATAAATACCCTTAATGTGTTCTTTGAAAGTGCAGTCTCTTGGGGTGTTTTAACTACCCCAATAGGTGTTTTGATGCCAACTGGGGTAGGAAAGTTCCTCCCAAGACAGGATTGGGCGTTGTTTTAAAGGGTTTGGTTCTGAGATCATCTGTGTAAGGAAACTAGATGTGGGATAACTTTTCAAAAGATAGATAGATAGATAGATAGATAGATAGATAGATAGATAGATAGATAGATAGATAGATAGATAGATAGATGGGGAAAGAGAGGTGATCAGCTGACTCTTCATTGTTAAGGGCAAGATTCTTTAATGAGTCCCAGCTCAACATTCTGGCTGTGAGTTGCGCAGGTGCCATCTTAGATACGCACACCTTTTTGGGGACCTTCACACCTGCGCAGGTGCATTCCTTCACCTCTCTTGTGTCTTGCTCCAGACTCACCTCCGTCAGTTTCAACATGTCCAGCTGTTGTATGCCATCCTGTGCCGCCGCATCTGGGCCCGTCCTTCCCATTAGTGTGGAGTCCTGTGGCACCCCGGCCTGCGGCATCTCGTGTGGCTCCATCGCTCCGCTGTGCATCCAGCCTTCCTGCGGCATCTCGTGTGGCTCCATCGCTCCGATGTGCATCCAGCCTTCCTGCGGCATCTCGTGTGGCTCCATCGCTCCGCTGTGCGTCCAGCCTTCCTGCAGCAACCCCTGTGGCCCCATAGCCCCACAGTGCTGCATCCCGTCTCCCTGCTTTCCACAATGCACCATCCCCTGTGGGCCTATTGGTCCCTTGTGCGGTGTTCAGCCCTCCTGCATCCCCACCTGCTCCATCCCGTCTTGCCTGCCCTCCTGCACCGTCCCCTGCGGACCTCTCCTCCCAGTGAGCGGCGGCTCGTCTTGCAACGTCATCCCACTCAGCTGTGTCCCGTCCTGCATCCCCTGCTAAACCCCCAGGGAGGGCTCTCTGTGGGTTCCTGGTCAATAGGGAATTGAAGTCTTTGCTATGGATTCTGGCTAAGCGAACGGATGTTGGCGATCCAATGTGTGGGGAATTTGGAGTTCTAACTCCCACCGGTAGCTTCTGTGGGGATTCCTCACCTGTGCTGTTCAATGGTGTGTTGACTTTGCTTCTTGACTGGCTTTCATCTTTTCTTTGGGGTCTAGAGCTATCTATTTTTCCCCAAACCACCCTTCAAAAGTCCCATTTGCTTGTGTTAGACTTAGACACCTCACTGTTGGTCCTTCCTCTTCCAAACCCTCTGCATGACCCTTGTGGATGTTCTTTCTCTATGAACTTTATATTCCCTTTTAATAAAGTCTGTTCTACTGCACCAAAGAGCCTGTCTCCTGACCTTCCTTGGGGCTGGGAGTGGAAATCTCAAAAAAGCAAGAACCCAAACACATCTCATAGGGGTTCCTCTCGAGGAGACGCATCAGAGCTTCCAAGGGAAGAGGGCTGCAGCCCAGGCCCTTGTGAAGACTCCCAGAGGGTTCCTGCACAGCCCCAGCACTGATTCCTTTTGATAACGTGCAATTCAAGGTGACTGTCCGCACTGAAGTTTCCATCCCATCCAACAAATGGCGTCTTTATACGTACTCCTCAATAGGGCCAGACTTAGGCCAATTGGACCAATGGCTCCCAATGGTGGCCTGTGCCTAAGGGACCCCCCCCCCACGCACACGCACACACACACACACATCAGGGCAATCTAGTCTTGCATACAATTTTATATCAAAATGTGCTTTGATCCATGAGGTGCATTAACTCACATGTGCTTTTTAAAGGGCCTGGTTTGCTTGCGCTCCATCCTGCTATACCAAGCCCATAACAAACGTTGTTTATGTCTCTACGATTCTGCAGACCTTGGCTGTGAACCTGCTCCCCCCCCCAAAAAAAAACAACAACAGCATGTTCCCAATTTGGCCCCAGAGCTCCTAAGGCTGGTCCTGCTTCTCAAGCCCCAGAAGGGCTTCCATTAGAGGAATTAACACTGTAATTACTCCAGAGTAGGCATAATTGCTGGACAAACAGGTGTTCCACCGCAGAGGCCATGGAGAGTCTTAGGCTGCAGTCCTAACCAGGGTAGAGGGTTCTGGGTAGTCTGACCTGATAGTTCTGTCCTCCTTGAAGGGCACAATCCTAACCAGGTCTACTTAGAAGTAAGCCCTACTTTGTTCTATGGGGCTTACTCTCAGGAAAGTGTGGTTAGGATTGCAGTCCAATTTTATTTTGGAAACTGTCTTGTCACAGCTCCTCCCCACTGGGCCTTGTGCCCGCTTAAGGCTGATAAGTTTCCCTTGGTTGACTCACCAGTACAGCAAACAAAAGTCAGAGTCCGTTCCCAGTCCAATCAACGAAAGTGGCCAAGTCAGAGTCCAGAGCCAATAAGCCGAGTCACAGTCCAAGGCCAGTTTGTCAGTCAGTCAGCCCAACCAGTCAAAGGTGCCAAGTCAGAGTCCAGAGCCAATAAGCCGAGAACCGAACGGCGCATATCAAAATGAGAGCTCAGTGTCATTCAACCACATGCGCACATGTGTTGGCCCCCATAAAAGATGTTTTGCCACAGTTTTAATACTCACGAAAAAGAAAATTGCACAAGGAAGGAGTAGCTCATCCCCCTAGAAGAACATTTGTTCCCATCAAGAGACTTTAAGCTGTGGAACAGAAAGGTCTTCCTCTGAAGCTGGAGTCCCAATGAGCATGGAGAAGATGGCTGGCCCTGTGGTCCACCTCTAAATTAATGCCTTGAGACCTCACAGATGAAGGCTCCCGTCTTTTTAAAGTGTGAGAGTCTAAAAGGAAGGGACCTTGCAAGGAGCACCACCCAAACAACAAAGGTCTATCACTGAGAGCTCCATGAATGACAAAGCATGTCATGAATGCCAGCCAGTCTGGGGCAGGGTTTGATCCTGTCCCTCAGGCTCCTTGAGAAAGTGTTTAAAAAGCTCCTGCACTGCTGGTTCCTTCCAACAGCTTCATCTGCACCCTCTTGTCTTGTCTGCTTCGGCCATCTTGGTAAGTGGAATTTAACTTGACAATGTGAGATCTTGTTGGAGGAAACTTAACTTGTGAATGTGAGATCTTGTTGGAGGAACATTGTAAAAGCAGGCACCATCCCCTGTGGAGGCATCTTGGCACAGTGGGCTATTCCCTCTCCTTGCCTTCCCTCCTGCACCGTCCCCTGCGGACCTCTCCTCCCAGTGAGCGGCGGCTCGTCTTGCACCGTCATCCCACTCGGCTGTGTCCCGTCCTGCATCCCCTGCTAAACCCCCAAGGAGGGCTCTCTGTGGGTTCCTGGTCAATATGGAGTTGAAGTCTTTGCTATGGATTCTGGCTAAGCGTACGGATGTTGGCGATCCAATGTGTGGGGGATTTGGAGTTCTAACTCCCACCTGTAGCTTCTGTGGGGATTCCTCACCTGTGCTGTTCAATGTTGTGTTGACTTTGCTTCTTGACTGGCTTTCCTCTTTTCATTGGGGTCTAGAGCTATCCATTCTTCCCCAAACCACCCTTCAAAAGTCCCATTTGCTTGTGTTAGACTTAGACACCTCACTGTTGGTCCTTCCTCTTCCAAACCCTCTGCATGACCCTTGTGGATGTTCTTTCTCTATGAACTTTATATTCCCTTTTAATAAAGTCTGTTCTACTGCACCAAAGAGCCTGTCTCCTGACCTTCCTTGGGGCTGGGAGTGGAAATCTCAAAAAAGCAAGAACCCAAACACATCTCATAGGGGTTCCTCTCGAGGAGACGCATCAGAGCTTCCAAGGGAAGAGGGCTGCAGCCCAGGCCCTTGTGAAGACTCCCAGAGGGTTCCTGCACAGCCCCAGCACTGATTCCTTTTGATAACGTGCAATTCAAGGTGACTGTCCGCACTGAAGTTTCCATCCCATCCAACAAATGGCGTCTTTATACGTACTCCTCAATAGGGCCAGACTTAGGCCAATTGGACCAATGGCTCCCAATGGTGGCCTGTGCCTAAGGGACCCCCCCCCCCACGCACACGCACACACACACACACATCAGGGCAATCTAGTCTTGCATACAATTTTATATCAAAATGTGCTTTGATCCATGAGGTGCATTAACTCACATGTGCTTTTTAAAGGGCCTGGTTTGCTTGCGCTCCATCCTGCTATACCAAGCCCATAACAAACGTTGTTTATGTCTCTACGATTCTGCAGACCTTGGCTGTGAACCTGCTCCCCCCCCCCAAAAAAAACAACAACAGCATGTTCCCAATTTGGCCCCAGAGCTCCTAAGGCTGGTCCTGCTTCTCAAGCCCCAGAAGGGCTTCCATTAGAGGAATTAACACTGTAATTACTCCAGAGTAGGCATAATTGCTGGACAAACAGGTGTTCCACCGCAGAGGCCATGGAGAGTCTTAGGCTGCAGTCCTAACCAGGGTAGAGGGTTCTGGGTAGTCTGACCTGATAGTTCTGTCCTCCTTGAAGGGCACAATCCTAACCAGGTCTACTTAGAAGTAAGCCCTACTTTGTTCTATGGGGCTTACTCTCAGGAAAGTGTGGTTAGGATTGCAGTCCAATTTTATTTTGGAAACTGTCTTGTCACAGCTCCTCCCCACTGGGCCTTGTGCCCGCTTAAGGCTGATAAGTTTCCCTTGGTTGACTCACCAGTACAGCAAACAAAAGTCAGAGTCCGTTCCCAGTCCAATCAACGAAAGTGGCCAAGTCAGAGTCCAGAGCCAATAAGCCGAGTCACAGTCCAAGGCCAGTTTGTCAGTCAGTCAGCCCAACCAGTCAAAGGTGCCAAGTCAGAGTCCAGAGCCAATAAGCCGAGAACCGAACGGCGCATATCAAAATGAGAGCTCAGTGTCATTCAACCACATGCGCACATGTGTTGGCCCCCATAAAAGATGTTTTGCCACAGTTTTAATACTCACGAAAAAGAAAATTGCACAAGGAAGGAGTAGCTCATCCCCCTAGAAGAACATTTGTTCCCATCAAGAGACTTTAAGCTGTGGAACAGAAAGGTCTTCCTCTGAAGCTGGAGTCCCAATGAGCATGGAGAAGATGGCTGGCCCTGTGGTCCACCTCTAAATTAATGCCTTGAGACCTCACAGATGAAGGCTCCCGTCTTTTTAAAGTGTGAGAGTCTAAAAGGAAGGGACCTTGCAAGGAGCACCACCCAAACAACAAAGGTCTATCACTGAGAGCTCCATGAATGACAAAGCATGTCATGAATGCCAGCCAGTCTGGGGCAGGGTTTGATCCTGTCCCTCAGGCTCCTTGAGAAAGTGTTTAAAAAGCTCCTGCACTGCTGGTTCCTTCCAACAGCTTCATCTGCACCCTCTTGTCTTGTCTGCTTCGGCCATCTTGGTAAGTGGAATTTAACTTGACAATGTGAGATCTTGTTGGAGGAAACTTAACTTGTGAATGTGAGATCTTGTTGGAGGAACATTGTAAAAGCAGGCACCATCCCCTGTGGAGGCATCTTGGCACAGTGGGCTATTCCCTCTCCTTGCCTTCCCTCCTGCACCGTCCCCTGCGGACCTCTCCTCCCAGTGAGCGGCGGCTCGTCTTGCACCGTCATCCCACTCGGCTGTGTCCCGTCCTGCATCCCCTGCTAAACCCCCAAGGAGGGCTCTCTGTGGGTTCCTGGTCAATATGGAGTTGAAGTCTTTGCTATGGATTCTGGCTAAGCGTACGGATGTTGGCGATCCAATGTGTGGGGGATTTGGAGTTCTAACTCCCACCTGTAGCTTCTGTGGGGACTCCTCACCTGTGCTGTTCAATGTTGTGTTGACTTTGCTTCTTGACTGGCTTTCCTCTTTTCATTGGGGTCTAGAGCTATCCATTCTTCCCCAAACCACCCTTCAAAAGTCCCATTTGCTTGTGTTAGACTTAGACGCCTCACTGTTGGTCGTTCCTCTTCCCAACCCTCTGCATGACCCTTGTGGATGTTTTTCCTCTATGGACATTATGTTCGCTTTTAAATAAAGTGCAGTCTCTCGGGGTGTTTTAACGACCCCAATAGGTATTTTGATGTCAACTGGGGTAGGAAAATTCCTCCCAAGACAAGACTGGGGGTTGTTTTAAAGGGTTTGGTTCTGAGATCATCTGTGTAAGGAAACTAGATGTGGGTTAACTTTTCAAAAGAAATATATATATCTTTTTTATTTATATATTAAATTTTATTTAATATATTTTATTTTATTATTTTATTTATTATCTGTTATTTTATATATATATATAAGGAAGAAAGGAAGGAAGGAAGGGAAAGACAGATGGATAGATGGATAGATATTGATAGATATTGTTTAAATATTGTTTAAAATTACCTTGCGGCTATGTGTATAAGGTGCATATGAAAATGTAAATGAATCACGTGTTTAGACAGGGGCCTGATCCCCAAGATCTCTCATTAGGTATATGCAAGAATCGGACATCCAAAACACTTGCAGTCCCAAGCACTTTGGATAAGGGCTGCCCAAATTCTACTTTAAAAAATACTAGGAAAACAAAGTGTCCTAATTTTAAAAAGTTATGTTGCATCTTGAGCAGGAACAAAGTGATCCATACGCTCCTCATTGGAAGAGCTCCACAAAGATCTCAATGTACCGGCTGTGGATCGCTTTCTCTCCGGACTCTCCCCCAAGCCTGGGATGGTGACCACAGGTCAATGGGGGAACATGGGCTCAGAAAGCAGAAGGGCCTGGGTTGAAGGCCTCCCAGGTAGTTCTGGAGAAGACCACTGTCCAAAGCCCTGCCCGTCGCTGTCTGACAACATTGAGGTGGATGATCCAAGGACCTGACTCAATGTCGGGGGGCATCCGATGGTCCTAAGTGCGGTTAAGAAGGAGTAGGGCAGGCAGGAGAGTCAAATTCCAGACAAGACCCAAATGATTCAGATGCAGAAGGGAGCACATTGTGGTGAACAAGGATTGGCCATTGGGGTCACCTGATTGGGCACATGGGTAAATTCAAACTGCAATATAGATGGTGCCCTTGAAAGGCTGGTGGCCCGAATGAGCCCTGATTGGAGACACAAGCACTCCCCTGACCACTCTCCACTGGGTCAAACCCAGGCACGGCCGGCCCATTCATGAGGCTGTTGCATCAGGCAGGGTTTGGGTGGCTGAGTGGTGTTCTTCTCCAACCAATTTCCACAGGGTCAAACCTGAGCAGGGCCGGCCCATTGATGAGGCCAACTGAGGCTGTCGCATCAGGCAGGGGTTGGGTGGGAGGGTGGGCTCCTCTCTGACCACATTCCACTGGGTCAAAGCTGGGCAGAGCCGACCCATTCATGAGGCCAACTGAGGCTGTCGCATCAGGCAGGGGTTGGGTGGGTAGTGCCCTTCTCTGACCGCACCGTTGTTTGGTACTTTCTGTTTAGCTGGTGAGCTCCTGCCATAAAACTGTTGGCATCCTTCAGTCTCGAAAGACCATGGTGTCACGCTCTGAATGGTGGTTCTGGAACAGAGTGTCCTCTCCAGTGCGCAAAGCCTGGGTAGAGTAGATATGGAGGATAGACTGTTACCCATACAGCAAATCCCCCCTCTCCACGTCGCTGAAATGGTCCAATGGAAAGGCAGAAGCCAATACGGTTGGTTCCAGCGGCATCGCAGGAGTTGCCAGAACGTGACTGTGTTCAGCCATGAACTGCCTCAGGGACTCCGGCTCCGGATTTTGCCTCGAGGTTGACTCCTGAAGCCTCTTCCATAACTGGATGTAGCCACAAGGCAGTGGAGGTTTGGGATCAGAGTTTCCTTCTCTTAGATGAGCTGCATTCCCAGGCTGACGAGTCCCATCTACCCGGTGGCTGTTTAGTCGCCTCTTACGACAAGTACAGCCAAACTGAGGGCCTATTCTTATCCCCAGCCCCCAGGGGATACCATATATGAACAGGAAATTGAGGGGAGGGGGACACAAAACACAAGAGGCAGTTGCTTTGCTGCAGTAAAGATTTAATGACAAAGGAAGAACTCGGCAGACATTGCTTACGACTTCCTAGCTAGCAGCAAGGCGAGCAGCAGGAACTCAGGGAGCCGAGGCCTCCGATGGGGTAGGAAGAGGAAGAGCTAATCGGTTGGATGCAGGAGGGGGTGACGCAGGAAGGTCCACAGGGGGGGCAACAGGACATCTTGGAGCGATGGATGGAGTCTGCAGGGGCAGTATTTGGGGGTGGAGGAAGCAGAGAAGGAGGAGTTAAACAGGGTTTAACCCTAAGCCAGACCAGTGGAAGTTTCTCAGGGGTCTTTCTGCACAAGTCAGCTTGGACCTTGGTGGGCCGCTGTGAGATACAGGAAGCTGGACTAGATGGGCCTATGGCTTGATCCAGTGGGGCTGCTCCTATGTTCTTAACTACAATTCCCAGGAAGCCTTGCAGGTCTCTTGTTATCTGGTGTGCCCCCTGGGGCATTTGGTGGGCCGCTGTGCGATACAGGAAGCTGGACTAGATGGGCCTGTAGCCTGATCGAGTGGGGCTGTTCTTATGTTCTGAACTACAATTCCCAGGAGGCCTTGCAGGTCTCTTGTTATCTGGTGCGCTCCCTGGGGCATTTGGTGGGCCGCTGTGAGATACAGGAAGCTGGACTAGGTGGGCCTATGGCCTGATCGAGTGGGGCTGTTCTTATGTTCTTAACTACAATTCCCAGGAGGCCTTGCAGGTCTCTTGTTATCTGGTGTGCTCCCTGGGGCATGTGGTGGGTCGCTGTGAGATACAGGAAGCTGGACTAGATGGGCCTATGGCCTGATCCAGTGGGTCTGTCCTTATGTTCTTATGACCCTTAGAAGTTCTTAAGATCCTCTACAGGTTCCCAAGCAGGACTATTAGCCAAAAGGAGGCTTGGTTGATAGAGGCTGCAATCCTATATGCATTTTCCTGGGAGTAAGCCCCATTGAACAAAGCAGGACTTACTTCTGAGTAAACATGCATAGGATTGTGTGTGTGTGTGTGTGTGTGTGTGTGTGAGAGAGAGAGAGATCCCGCAAGCCTCCAACAATAGGACCTTCCAATACTGACAATCCCTCCCTCAAATATATGGGAGCAGACTCATGAATGTGTGCCCCAGATCTGAAGCCCTGCAAGACCCAGAGCCAAAGGTCCGACATCTTGCTGACATGCGCTTGGATATGTGAGCACATGTTGAACTCAATTTAGTGTCAAACCCTGGTGTCCTTGTCCCTCGTGTCTCCCGAAGGGGTGGGGAGAAGCCATCAGTCTTCCTTAAAGACTATTTTCCACCCAGCCCACAGGTGTACCCATTTGACTGACGTTGCGTTGATGCAACGTTGGGAGAAATGGCTTCAGAAGAGGCATCGTTCCACTTACCAAGCTTCCGGAAGGGGTGTCAGGAGAAGCGGAGCGGAGCTGATGGAAGAGTCTGGGGCTGTGAGTCTTTTTATACTGTGAAAGTCTTCTGAGTCACGCCCTTCGCAGCAACTTTGGCTGCATCCCACCCCACAGGGCCCGGCTTATTGATTTAGAAATGTCTCCACTCCTCTGTAATAGGATGGGTATATTATACCCTGACAGCTCTTGTGTTCCTGTCCTACAAGGAACTTTGCGGGTAGCCGAACTAGCCTAAGCCAGACCAGTGGAAGTTTCTCAGGGGTCTTTCTGCACAAGTCAGCTTGGACCTTGGTGGGCCGCTGTGAGATACAGGAAGCTGGACTAGATGGGCCTATGGCCTGATCCAGTGGGGCTGCTCCTATGTTCTTAACTACAATTCCCAGGAAGCCTTGCAGGTCTCTTGTTATCTGGTGTGCCCCCTGGGGCATTTGGTGGGCCGCTGTGCGATACAGGAAGCTGGACTAGATGGGCCTGTAGCCTGATCGAGTGGGGCTGTTCTTATGTTCTGAACTACAATTCCCAGGAGGCCTTGCAGGTCTCTTGTTATCTGGTGTGCTCCCTGGGGCATTTGGTGGGCCGCTGTGAGATACAGGAAGCTGGACTAGGTGGGCCTATGGCCTGATCGAGTGGGGCTGTTCTTATGTTCTTAACTACAATTCCCAGGAGGCCTTGCAGGTCTCTTGTTATCTGGTGTGCTCCCTGGGGCATGTGGTGGGCCGCTGTGAGATACAGGAAGCTGGACTAGGTGGGCCTGTGGCCTGATCCAGTGGGTCTGTCCTTATGTTCTTATGACCCTTAGAAGTTCTTAAGATCCTCTACAGGTTCCCAAGCAGGACTATTAGCCAAAAGGAGGCTTGGTTGATGGAGGCTGCAATCCTATATGCATTTTCCTGGGAGTAAGCCCCATTGAACAAAGCAGGACTTACTTCTGAGTAAACATGCATAGGATTGTGTGTGTGTGTGTGTGTGTGTGTGTGTGTGTGTGTGTGAGAGAGAGAGAGAGAGAGAGAGAGAGATCCCTCAAGCCTCCAACAATAGGACCTTCCAATACTGACAATCCCTCCCTCAAATATATGGGAGCAGACTCATGAATGTGTGCCCCAGATCTGAAGCCCTGCAAGACCCACAGCCAAAGGTCCGACATCTTGCTGACATGCGCTTGGATATGTGAGCACATGTTGAACTCAATTTAGTGTCAAACCCTGGTGTCCTTGTCCCTTGTGTCCCTCTAAAAGAGGGGGGACGCCATCAGTCATCCTTAAAGACTATTTTCCGCGCAGCCCACCGGTGTACCCATTTGACCGACGTTGCGTTGAGGCAACGTTGGGAGAAATGGCTTCAGAAGAGGCATCGTTCCACTTACCAAGGTTCCAGAAGGGGTGTCAGGAGAAGCGGAGTGGAGCTGATGGAAGAGTCTGGGGCTGTGAGTCCTTTTATACTGTGAAAGTCTTCTGAGTCATGCCCTTCACAGTAACTTTGGCTGCATCCCACCCCACAGGGCCCGGCTTATTAATTTAGAAATGTCTCCCTTCCCAGCCCTCTGTAATAGGATGGGCATATTATACCCTGCCAGTCCCCCGTCATTATAATGATTATTACGAATTTTAGATGCCACTTTTCAACCTGGCTTGCCCAGCCCATTCTTCCTGTGTTGATGAAAAAAGAAATTGCATACCAAAGGACAGGAACCCTCAGAGATTGGGAAGCCCCTCCCAGAAACCCCCAAAATACGAACCTTTTTTTAGCTCTTCCAGAAGGGTCAGTGCCTTAATTTGCTGCAGGGAAATTGACAATGTGGTGTGGCTCCTGGACCCACTTGCGTAGTCCACAAACACCTCCGTGGAACGAAATGGGTCAGCTCAGGACGCTTGGTCGGTTTTACAGGAAATGGGTCTGAGCACTTTCAACCTCCCTCCATAGGGGTCTCCGGGGCACGGATCTCCAGGGGTTAAATTCTGGTGCATTCTCAAGAAGCCTCTTTTGGGTTTTGTCCTTGCTGGGGGTCCAATGGCAGAGATGGACCAATCCTATGTGTGGGTGGATAGATTGGCCCAAGGAGTGGGGTAGAAACGTCCATGCCAATCCTATCCCCCTCCTTGGACCTGATCCCACAGCGCAGAGGCTTATCCCCTGGGTAAGGAAACCATCTGTTTCCTTACAGATGAGGCGTCCTGGTCTATCCCTTACCAGTACCTGGGGGGCCAAAGCACTAAGTTTTTCAGGGAGCCTCCCCTTTGGAGCCATTCCAGGCATACGCCTCTGTTTTGCTCCCCCCACCTGGAATGTCTCCCCCCACCTGGAATTTGCTCCCCCCACCAGGGGGCCCTTGCATGCTGTGGTGAGGCTCCATGCAAAACACAGTGCTTTGCACCCCCTCTAGCTATGCCACTGACCCCCCTCCCCTTCACCGTAGCTCACAATTTTGGTGCTGCTGAATTGTAGGGGGAGATTACAAATTTTGGAGAGTAGCCGCAGTCAGTGAGGACAACACTGGATGGATAAGGGGTCTTCCTCAGAAGAAGGGAGGGCACCAGGATGAGGTCTCTTGTTATCTGGTGTGCTCCCTGGGGCATTTGGTGGGCTGCTGTGAGATACAGGAAGCTGGACTAGATGGGCCTATGGCCTGATCCAGTGGGGCTGTTCTTATGTTCTTAACTACAATTCCCAGAATGCCTTGCAGGTCTCTTGTTATCTGGTGTGCTCCCTGGGGCATTTGGTGGGCCGCTGTGAGATACAGGAAGCTGGACTAGATGGGCCTATGGCCTGATCCAGTGGGGCTGTTCTTATGTTCTTAACTACAATTCCCAGGAGGCCTTGCATGTCTCTTGTTTTCTGGTGTGCTCCCTGGGGCGTTTGGTGGGCCGCTGTGAGATACAGGAAGCTGGACTAGATGGGCCTATGGCCTGATCCAGTGGGGCTGTTCTTATGTTCTTAAGAAGCCATTTCTTAGGTTCAACCTTGGGTTCTGTGGTTTTATCCGTGAAGAAGGAGAAGGAGGACCTCAGGCAGCCTCTTGACCTTCTTTCTCTTTGATTTGGGGATTACAACCTAGTAATCCTGTCCTCGCTTGAGGTGAACTATTTAAATGGCAGTGTTCATGTTGTCTCCCTGAGTATCAAAGAGAAGGTGTGCGCGGCTGAAGAAGAGGCAGGTGGAGATGGGATCCCAGCTGTAATTGGTGCACCGAAGCTGTTGAAGTGCAGGTGGTAATAAACACAGAAATTATGACATGGTGGCTGGTCTAGCCCCGGGTCACCAAACACCACATCAGCCCTTCAATGGTCAGCCTTGCAATGGGGGCATGGATGATTAGTTTTGCTATTCAGCGATTCCAGAAAGGTCTATTATTAAACCAGGTCTTGCACCACAGAAGGGCCAAGTGGGGCACTGGTTTGAACCTCTACAGGGGCCGTCGGTCAAGCTTCGGATCCTGTGCGCTGTCCAGGGGAGGGGGGAGGCCAAATATTTCCCCTGACCCTTCCATAAGCCTACCAGTCCCCAGGGGGTCTCCTCAGACATGCACCAGCTCAAGTCCGAGGAGATAAAGTGGGAGTTGCTATGAAGTTGCCCTCACCAAGTGCCACTCCCTCTGCCCTCCGTCATGCCTCCAGGCTTCCACCACATTCCTCCCTACTTGCCCCATCCGACCCCCTGCCAACTATACCTGTCCGTGGGCCTTGCTTGTGTCACTTCCACATGCAGGTCAATTCGGCCTCTCTGAAAGTCTTCTAGACCCACACAGCTGCCAGAACACAAGTTTGTGATGGCCGTAATTCAGTTCCGGCAGCAATGAGGCCCTTGAAGATTGACCTGTTGGACATCTATTAGTTTAAATGCACCATATGTCTGATGGAGGGTTCCGTCCTCCACGAATTTCGACTTGAAAACTATAGGAGAAAACAACTTACAGTTCACTTGTCTCAAGTGTAATTTAGCTTGACACGTTGTATTGCTACCTGGTGGTAGGGATCCAGGGGTCCCACACATACCACAAGGTATCACCTAAGTAGCAATGGTGGTCTTAGTGCCACTGGTTGAGAAACACTGCTCCAAGCTTCCTGTTCCACTGGGGAGCCTCTTCTCTGTGCCCCTGATTGCTCCCATTTTGGTGCCAGACAACCGTGACTGCCCAGAAATCTGGGCCCAAACCCTGCTGGGGCGACCGAACCTGGAAGCAACTGGCCGGTGTGAAGAACGGCATAATGGTGACCTTTGTTCACCTGGGGGACGGATCGCAGTGGGCACCAGGTCCGGTTTGGCGGCCACCGCTCTAAAACAGGGGTGGCCAAACCGCGGCCCTGGGGACACTTGCGGCCCTCGAGGCCTCTCAATGCGGCCCTCAGGGAACCCCCAGTCTCCAATGAGCCTCTGGCAAAGGAAAGGCCAGCCTTGCTTTGTGCAAGGCCTTTTATAGGCCTTGAGATATTGCAAGACCTTCATTCATTCATATAAGTTCATCTTTAATATATTCACTTATGTAAACATATGTAAATTTATTCAAATTTTAAATGTAAATTAATTCATTTTTCCCCCTGGCCACCGACATAGTGTCAGAGAGCTGATGTGGCCCTCCTGCCAAAAACTTGGGACACCCCTGCCCTAAAGCATCCCTGTGTGGGTCTGTGTGCTGGTACCACCAGCAGCTTCGACAGAGAAGGAGGCTTGCCATGCCCTCTCAAGAGCGATCTCCACAAGACACCCCCTTGTATCCCCCCAAATCTGGGGCACGGATGTGTCCTTGTGTTATTTGCTCCCCTGTGCAATTACATAAAACAACTCGTATGTGTGACATTCTCGTGCTTAAGGCCTTGTTCCTATAGAAGTGTCAAGAAGGGGCACGGAGCCAACTTGAAATGAGAGAGGACAGGCAAGCCCACCTTTTAATGTCCCAAAATGAAAGGTTTTGTTCTGCCCACCAGGCATATCCGCCGTTCATGCTTCGGAGAGTCAAGTCACAACCCGTCTCCGCAGTCTCAGGCGTGGCAATTTTGACTCTCTGGGGCTGACTCATCCTCTGAAGCGCAGAAACAAACCAGATAAATTCTCCTCCCCTTCAGCTCAGCTCCAGTTGAACTTCTTGACTGCCCTTGGTCTTCAGAGCTGCCCACCACGGATGGTAAGTCTGCTTTTTGGAACCTCTTCTGTCCGGGTAGAAAGAGGAGGTTCTGGAATCTGGGTCCTATCTGTCATGGGTTCTGCTTTGGTGTGTGTCTGCTGCTTGCTCGTGAGAAGGCATTGGTGTAGAGAAGGGCTCTCACCTTCGCTACATGCTCCACGTTTTCATGTGCCACTGACCCCAAAGGGCTGGGTGGTTGGCCCGACCCACGTCCCTCCAGGGAGGAAGAGGCTTTGATTTTTGCCGCTGCCCCCAAATCTCTCTGCACTGTCCTTGCCTAGCCCGTGCTGCTTTCTAAGGAACTGACTCCCCCCCCCCCACTCACCCACCGTCTAAAAGAGTAGTGGGACCAACCAGGCTGTAATCCCTGGGGCATTTGGTGGGTCGCTGTGAGATACAGGAAGCTGGACTAGATGGGCCTATGGCCTGCTCCAGTGGGGCTGTTCTGATGTTCATAGCTTCAGGCAGTGCAACCTCCGGACTGCATCTCCTGCCTAGGCAGATCCCGGTTCTTGCACTACGCAACCCCTCAATGTTCAATGCGGGTGTTTCTTTTCCTTCAATGGTCCCTTCCTGACTTCAGATCTTTCTCCATCACTCTCCTCCGCAGTCGAGCAGTCGCCGCCCTCCCTCATTTGTTGTTTCAGGATCACCTCCCTCTTCCCAAGGCATGCCATGGGGCCACGAGTGCAAGTTCATAGGGGCCACGTCCAACTTGCCTGCATCCAGTTGTCTTAATCGCCCACGCTCCCGACTGGAGTGATTGATGGAACCAGCTCTGTGGGGACTCCCGGGATGAAGGGTTTTGCATCATCATCCGTGACGGCAGGGTGCGATCAACAGGAAGTAGGTCCTGGCACCAGAGTGCCTTGACTCCAGCGCCTGAAATTTCTCTTTCAATTCAATTTCTATCCAGAATACATTAGCTCAACTCTGCCTCTTCCTTGTTCCTTCCTTTGATTCTCTGCCACTTTCAGACCTTCTACTCCATCCCGGATATGGAAGCCCAATCCCATTTTGACCCAGAACCTGAAGACTTGTGGAAGGCTCAAGAAAGTCCTTCCTAGAGGTACGAATGACTCAAATCCACCTTCTGCCCACCTCTGAATAACCCAAAGGCAAGTCACGATGCTTCACCCAGCTTGAATGGCACTAGCACAGTAGCTCCCAACCTGTGGGTCAGGACCCACTGGTTGGCTGCAACCCAATTTTGGGTGGGGCGCCAAAGGGTGATGGAAAGATCAGCGAACTAAGGCTGCAATCTTAGGCACACTATTCTAGGTAAGTAAGGAGTAAGTGTCATTGTGTTCAATGGCACTTCTGAGTAGATGCACATGGGATTGTGTTGTAAGTGCCTCAAGTCCTGAGGCTATTGAAAAAAACAGTACAGCCCTGTACTGTAGCTGCTAAGAACCCCGTAAAGAGCTCAGCTCCTGCAGTTTGCAAGGTGGCTGCTAACTGCCCCGTAAAGAGCTCAGTTCCTGCAGTTTGCACTGTGAAAATATTTTTGTTCTCCCCCCCCCCTTCCATTAAAGATTATCTGCAAGCATTCAGATGTCTTCTGGGTCATTCATTTCTTCTGCTTCTAATTTTTGTGCCTGTGATCCTGAGGATTTGACTCAAGTTAATGGGGTTTCTTCAATTTCCATTTCACCCCACGGTCTCCCCTCCTCTGTGGAGCCTGCTGGATCGGTTCACTGGGTGGGACAAACAGGGCTGGCTTCCACGCCATGATCTCCCCTTCTCCGTTTGTATGGGACACAATTTCCGTGCTTGCCATGGGCGCCCTTTTCCCTAGCCACACCACTGGGGTCAACCAAAAACACTGATTCCCCAACAAATTGGCCAGCTGGACACCTGAAGAGCTGGGCACCTGCTGTCCAAATCTATGACTGACAGCCCAATTGTAACCAAATTTCCAATGCTGTTGCAGCCCACAAAGCAGCCCCAAGGGAAGAGACAAGCATTACTTTACCTTGAGGATGACCCTTTGACTGCCCCCCCCAGGATGCACACCCTGTTGGCAGGGCTGCGTTGGCGCCAGAAAGTTGGTCGAGCTGCTTGCCCTGCCAGCCTGTATTTCTGAGATGAAGCAACTTGTGCTGCGACAAACACCACCCCAAAGATTTATTGGGAACAGTGCGTCGACCCAAAATTAGGGTGCGCAGCTAGCCCAGCCTTTGCAATGTTCTGGAAGGCCTTGTCCCTGTTGGTGGAACTTCTCTGGTGCCAATGCTCTCAACAACCCAGCCCGTGCATAATGAATTTGGCACTGCAAGGCTGACTTAGTCTTTGGAAACAGGGCAAGAAACAGTGCAGGCGTGTGTGTCCATGTCCCCCCACACCCGTATCCTCAGAAGGTAGGTTCCAGCCGCCCCCGTGGATACAGAGAACCTTGGATGGCTGCGGGCTCTACAAAAGTCCCCCCATCAGGCCAAGGAGGTATCTCCCAGAATGGGTCCCCCTCCTGGCCCCTCCTCTGAACTCCACCCAGGCCTCTCACTGACCGCACCTGTCTCTCTTAGGGCGCAATCCTAGCCAAATTCCTAGTCATGACATAGCTGGGCCAGTGGGGCATGTGCTGCATCCTGCAGCTGGGGGGCAGTCATGGGGGCCTCCTCAATGTAAGGTTGAAACTCAAACAGACTTTTATTGGCATGTAGTACGTAAGGCAGTGTTTGTCCCCTTACCTCGAAGTTGCATTAGGTTCAAACTCAAACTCAAACAGACCTTTATTGGCATATAGTACGTAAGGCAATGTGCCGTGGGAATGGAAGGATGTCCCATGTCAACACTGGTACTTAAAATGATAAGGAAGGCCAGTTCTATGCTTAGGATCATTAGAAAAGGTATTGAGAACAAAATGGCTAATAGTATAATGCCACTGTACAAATCGCTGGTAAGGCCACACCTGGAGTATTGTGTCCAGTTCTGGTCACCGCATCTCAAAAAAGACATCGTGGAAATGGAAAAGGTGCAAAAGAGAGCGACTAAGATGATTACGGGGCTGGGGCACCTTCCTTATGAGGAAAGGTTATGGCGTTTGTGCCTCTTCAGCCTAGAAAAGTGGCGCCTGAGGGGGGACATGATTGAGACATACAAAATTATGGAGGGGTGGACAGAGTGGATAGAGAGATGCTCTTTACACTCTCACGTAACACCAGAACCAGGGCACATCCACTCAAATTGAGTGTTGGGAGAGTTAGGACAGACAAAAGAAAATATTTCTTTACTCAGCGTGTGGTTGGTCTGTGGAACTCCTTGCCACAGGATGTGGTGATGGCGTCTGGCCTGGACACCTTTAAAAGGGGATTGGACAAGTTTCTGGAGGAAAAATCCATTATGGGTTACAAGCCATGATGTGCATGTGCACCTCCTGATTTTAGAAATGGGCTATGTCAGAATGCCAGATGCAAGGGAGGGCACCAGGATGAGGTCTCTTGTTATCTGGTGTGCTCCCTGGGGCATTTGGTGGGCCGCTGTGAGATACAGGAAGCTGGACTAGATGGGCCTATGGCCTGATCCAGTGGGGCTGTTCTTATGTTCTTATGTTCACTGCGACTTAACAACGTAAGAGAGAGTCAAATTCCAGGCAAGACCCAAATGATTCAGGTGCAGAAGGGAGCACGTTGGGGTGGACAGGGATTGGCCACTGGGGTCACCTGATTGGCTGCATGGGCAAACTCAAACTGCAATATAGATGGTGCCCTTGAAAGGCTGGTGGGAGAAATGAGCCCTGATTGGAGACACAAGCACTCCCCTGACCACTCTCCACTGGGTCAAACCCAGGCAGGCCTGGCCCATTCATGAGGCTGTTGCATCAGGCAGGGTTTGGGTGGCTGAGTGGTGTTCTTCTCCAACCAATTTCCACAGGGTCAAACCTGGGCAGGGCCGGCCCTTTCATGAGGCCAACTGAGGCTGTTGCATCAGGCAGGGGTTGGGTGGGAGGGTGGGGCTCCTCTCTGACCACATTCCACTTGGTCAAAACTGGGCAGGGCCGGCCCATTCATGAGGCCAACTGAGGCTGTCGCATCAGGCAGGGGTTGGGTGGGTAGTGCCCTTCTCTGACCACACTGTTGTTTGGTACTTTCTGTTTAGCTGGTGAGCTTCTACCATATATGAACAGGAAATTGAGGGGAGGGGGACACAAAACACAAGAGGCAGTTGCTTTGCTGCAGTAAAGATTTAATGACAAAGGAAGAACTCGGCAGACATTGCTTGCGACTTCCAAGGAAGAGAAGCACAAGAGGGAAGCAGCGACACTTGGCACCACCCCAGCCAACTCAAAGGGAAGCCTCCTCAAGGGGTCACAAACAGGATTTGTGTAGGACTTGAGGGCATCCCTTGGCTTTGACCACAGGATGGTCTCTGCCTCTGCACAAGGGAGGGGATCTGAGCAGAGAGGAAGCAAAGCACAGTGGGAAAGAGCAAAGGTTTGTAGCAAGATCACGGCCATGGCTGTTGGAGTTGCTGAGCACCCCATCAACGGAGGGGTCGGACGAGGGGCGCTCAGCCCTTCCAGCAGCCAGGCCTGCGAGGTCGTCATCCGTAAACCCGGGTCATGCACATTGGTGGCCGGTGGATCCTGGAGGGGGGGGCCTTTCACCTAGTAGTAGGTGCCGCGTAACCTGCGAAGGAATCCTGAGCCACTGGAGCGGTAACCACCGTTTAATCCGCCACCACTGCAGGCTGAGTATCCCCCCACGCGGGCTGGCTCACAGGAGGCGGAGAGGATGGCTCCCGGAAGGGTGATCACGACGGGAGCGGGCTGGATCATAATCTCCGACGGTGGAATCTGGTTGACGCAGCCCACGTTGGCCCCGGCGAGGATGCCCAGGCTGCTGGCTGACACGGATCCACCTTCACCGCCCATGGAGAGGCCCCCACTGCCCACGGAGAGGCCTCCACAGGGCGAGCAGCAGGAACTCAGGGAGCCAAGGCCTCCAATGGGGTAGGAAGAGGAAGAGCTAATCGGTTGGATGCAGGAGGGGGTGACGCAGGATGGTCCACAGGGGGGGCAACAGGACATCTTGGAGTGATGGATGGAGTCTGCAGGGGCAGTATTTGGGGGTGGAGGAAGAAGAGAAGGAGGAGTTAAACAGGGGCATTGCAAAGGGCATAAGAACATAAGAAGGGTCCCAATTTGGGGCTTATCCCCTTCATGGATCACTGCCTTGTCGTGGCGAAGGGGCTTGAGTTACTCAGTGAGGCTCTGAGCTATGCCAGGGAGGGGCACCCAAGATGAGAGAGGTCATAGCGGAGAACTCTGACCAAACAGGATCCACTGGAGAACTTAAGAACATCAGAACAGCCCCACTGGATTAGGCCAAGGGCCCATCTGGTGCAGCTTCCTGGATCTCACATCGGCCCACCAGATGCTTCAGGGATCACACCAGTTCACAACCTGCATCCTGGTGCCCTCCCCTGCCTCTGGCCTTCTGAGGTAGCTTACATCAGGATCGTGACCACAATTTCAGAACATCAGATCTTTCCTGCCCAAGGGAGACCCCCAAGTAATTTTGAAGGAAGCAAAATTAGCTTGATCAGACCTGTGGGAAATTTCTCAGGGGTCTTTCTGTACAGACCAGCTTGGACTCTTAAAACCCCAATCCTATGCATGCCTACTCAGAAGTAAGTCCCATTATAGTCAATGGGGCTTACTACTGGGCAGGTGTGGAAAGGGTGGAATGCAGTCTGAGAAGGTGTTAGGATGCTCTACTGCTATTCCTATTCAAAAAGGAGACTTGGGGGTGAAGAAAGGGAGAGAGGGAGTGAGTGAGTGAGTGAGAGAGGGAGAGAGAGAGAGAGAGAGAGAGAGAGAGAGAGAGAGAGAGAGAGAGAGGTGTAGAAGTCTTGCAAGCATTCAACAGTAGGACCTTAAAATATTGAACACCCTCTAAGGTTTGCAAGTGGAATTAGATAGATAGATAGATAGATAGATAGATAGATAGATAGATAGATAGATAGATAGATAGATAGATAGATAGATAGATAGATCATGACAGCCACAAACTTGTGCCCGGGATGCGAAGTCTTGTGAGACATGGAAGCATAGTTTGACCAACCTTTGCAAAAGTTAGACCCAATTTGAGGTTGGCCCTTAGGTTCCTCCTGCATCCTGGGGAAGGAGAGAGAAAGAGAGAGAGAGAGAGAGAGAGAGAGAGAGAGAGAGAGAGAGAGAGAGAGAGTATTCTACTATTCTACTACACCAAAGAGCCTGTCTCCGGACCTTCCTTGGGGAAGGTCAGGAATATTTTGAATATTCCTATTCAAAAAGGAGACTTGGGGGGTGACGAGAGAGAGAGAGAGAGAGAGAGAGAGAGAGAGAGAGAGAGAGAGAGAGAGAGAGAGAGAGAGAGACCAGACATCTTCAAGGAGCTTTCAGAGAGGCATCATTCCACTTACCAAGCTTTCAGAAGAGGCGTTGAGTGAAGCGGGAAGAGCAGATGGAGGAGTCTGGAGTTGTGAGTCCTTTTATACTGTTGAGGACTCCTGAGTCAGGCCCTCAGAGCAGAAAACTGTCTGGATGCGCCCCACCCCAAGGGACCCTGCCTATTAATTTTGGCATGCCTCCGTTTTCAGCTCTCTGTAATTGGATGCTAATATTACACCCTGAGCGCAATACCGTAGTCTTTCGAGACTGAAGGTTGCCAACAACCATTACACCCTGCCAGTCCCTTGTCATTATTATTATCATTAGTAGTTGTAGTAGTAGTTGTAGTAGTAGTAAGAATATTTATTCGCCGTGGTTCAAGGCCACTTGTCCAGCCCATCTTTCCTGTGATGACTTCATCTCCTTCGGTCAGATGAAGGGAAACAAATAAACAAAAAAGCATCCCAAAGCACTCCAGGCACAGGCAAGGGAACCTCAGAGATTTGGAAGCCTTCCCCAGCATGTGTGAACCCCTGGGCCACCAGGGGTCAGTACTACAGAATCCCCCCCCACAGTCACACCTGGGGGGCTTTCAGTGGGTCGAGGAGGCCACACGCGACCTCTTCTGGTCCTCCGAAGGACATCTGAGGCACCCAGAAGGTCTAAAACCCACTTTTGTGATGTTTTGGTTCCTCAGAAGGTCTTAGAAACCCTCCCTGGGCCTTCGAACAGGGCCTCTGTACAGGGTGCCACAGGACTGGTGGCGCAGGGGAGTGGGTGACAGGTCTGCACTGCCTTGTGCCATGTCCCTTGCTCCACCAGGGCATGTGCAACCGCTGCCCCTCCCCAGGTATGCCAGGGCTCTCCTGGAACCCAAATCAGGAAGTATGAATTTTTTCCCACTCCCGGAGAGGTCAGCGTCTTAGTTTGCTGCAGCAAAATTAACCCTTCAAAAACCTTTGTTGAAATAAATAGGTTGCCTCAAAACACTTTATCAACAGTATAGGAAATGTATCTGAGTCCTTCCAGCTTCCCTGCATGTGCCTCGGAGTCCTCCACGAGTTACATTTTGGTGCCACCCTATAAAGCCTCTCTTGGGAATCTCTCCGTGGTCCGGTGGGTGGATTTGGCCAATCCTGGCTATCCATTTGAACCAGGATAAGAATATTTAAACAAGGAACATTGTGGAACGTGTCCAAGTGGGACATTGAGGGCTGGGCTCAGTGGTAGAAGTGATGCAGAAGACCCCAGACTCTGTATGTAGAAGATCCCTGGCTGGTTCCCTGGAACTATCTCTAGATGACAGCTGGGAAATCTCTAAACCTGGAGAACCGCTAGTCACACAGGCTACAGTCCTACCCATGCTTTCCTGGGAGTAAACCCCACAGACTATAATGGGACTTACTTCTGAGACTTTATATGTAGAAGATCCCAGGCTCACTCCCTGGAACTCTCTCTAGATGACAGCTGGGACGGATCTCAAATCCTGGAGAACTGCTAGTCACTCTGGCTACCATCCTACCCATGCTTTCCTGGGAGTAAACCCCACGGACTATAATGGGACTTACTTCTGAGTAGACATGCCTAGGCTTGAGCTCTAAGGAAAAGAGTTAGATGGGTAAAAGGTCTTTCTCAGAAGGAAGTTTCTTAGAATTGATTTATAAACTGGATTACGGTGGAATATGTGTGGTGGGGACCAGGAGCCTGGATGCCCCTTGACCTCTTTGATTTCTTTGTTGCTCTTTGATGTGGGGAAGCCAAACTGCTGTCCTGTCTTGAAGAGCTGTTAAGTGGCACTGATTCACATTGTTTGTCCTGAATATTAAAGAGACGGTTTGTGCGGTTGAAAGGAAGAAGGTGGGAAGGGAACCCAGCTGTTAATGACACACCGAAACTGTTGAAGACCGGACTGTAATAAAAGCAGAAATTATTACCTGGCTCACCACAGCTGCTTGTAAACATCCATGGATAGCCTTGGGCCACAAAACACTGCACCAGACCTTCAATGTCCACCCTGCGCAACAGGGGCATGGAGGACTCTTTCAGTTAATTAGCTATTCCAGGAACCACCGTGGATTCCATGAATCCATGAATTCGTCAGGTGTCACGGGAGGGCCAACCGGGGCACGCTGGCTGGAGCTTCAGAACCTCTACAGGGAACAAGCTTTGGACCCTGTGCACTGTCCAGGGAGGGGAAAGGGGGATTATTTTCCCTTACTCCTCCATAAACCTACCAATGGGTCTTCTTGGACCTGCACCACCTCTTCAAGGAGGCAAAGCAGGAGGGCACGTTGCTATGAAGTTGCCCACACCAAGTGCCACTCTGTCCAATCTTCGTCATGCCTCCAGCCTTCCCCCATTCTATCCCACTGTGCCCTTTTTCTCCCTATGTGCCCCACTGTGATCCCCTGCCAAACTATCTCCTAAGGTGGGCCTTCCTTGCCCCACCTCCACATGCAAGGCCTCTCTGGATGTGTTCCGGACATTTCTGGGGGAGTCATTTAGGGGGGATCATGTAGTTCTGGAGAACTGGAAAGCTAAGAACACGCTTGATGCACATGTCAATGTTTTGGGGTCAAGAAGTGAGCCGTGCATGCTTAATTTTCTGGAATAGATATGCTCCAAACTAGGTGGTGAGATAGTTTCTGTGACTTAAGATACACATAAAGCTTTAACAACATTGCACATCTTCATAAAGGTCTGCATCCTGTCCCGTTGGGTTTGTTGACTGTGCACTGGGCAGTTACTCAATAATAAAGGAGAGATATATCTGAGTCTAAGCTGCTTGTGTCTTCAGTGTGTGATATCTCCAGATCAGACATCCAGGAGAAGGGCTGGTTCCCCAAGGAGAGGAAGACTTTTCTTCCCTGCTGTACGAACTTGTTGGGCACAGCCAGTTTGATCCATGTTTAAATTAGTGTACTAATTTCTAGCAGGCAACTTACAGCCCAAGCCCAGCTCAGCATAAATTGACTTAATGCGTCTTATTCCCAGATAAGTGTGTACAGGATTGTAGACTTGGCCTTGTAATGTCCCAAAATGAAAGGGGAAAACAGGGCGTGATGATCATAATTTGTATGGTTCTCAAAAGATGATGATTACAGGACATGAAAGGTCCGAGGTGGATTTGCTTTGTAATTCATAAACAGAAGTTTCCACAAGCCAGGGATGGATCTTGCCCTATAGGCTCTTCAGAAACTGTATAAAAGTCCTGTCCTGGTTGGAACCTACTGCAGCTTTCCTTGCTTTCTCTTGAGTCTCTCGTTCTGCTTCTCTGGTCAGTAAGTTGGATTTAACTCCCTATTCATTCCTGGTCTTGTGAGCATGAGATGTGGTTTGGCAGACCTCGTCAAAGTGGCACTTGGTCACACAGACGTCCCACACTTCTTGAAAGTGAATATGCCTGTTGTGTTTTCTGGAGATGATCAAGAGCAACGGGTTCACGGGCCACTGGAACCGGGGCTATTGGGTTCCAAGACAAGACCCCAAATGGTCAACTCAGGTTGGTCAAGTCCACGTGAATTCTTAGGGCACAATCCTAACCAACTTTCCAGCACTGACATAGCTGTGACATTATGGCGTGCACCACTGCATCCTGGAGTGGGGAGGCATTCAAGGGGGCCTCCTCCAGGTAAGGACATGTTTGTGACCTTACCTTGGGGCTGCATTGCGGCTTGGTCAGGGCCAGAAAGTTGGTTAGGATTGCGCCCTCAGTCAACACAGATCCAAATGGTTTGGCCAAGGCTCTGATGGAAACTGGGTGAATTCCCAGTAAATCCCATTAGAAAAAAAAATGGAGAATGAACTTCATAAATACCCTTAATGTGTTCTTTGAAAGTGCAGTCTCTTGGGGTGTTTTAATACCCCAATAGGTGTTTTGATGCCAACTGCGGTAGGAAAGTTCCTCCCAAGACAGGATTGGGGGTTGTTTGAAAGGGTTTGGTTCTGAGATCATCTGTGTAAGGAAACTAGATGTGGGATAACTTTTCAAAAGATAGATAGATAGATAGATAGATAGATAGATAGATAGATAGATAGATAGATAGATAGATAGATAGATAGATAGATAGATAGATAGATGGGGAAAGAAAGGTGATCAGCTGACTCTTCATTGTTAAGGGAAAGATTCTTTAATGAGTCCCAGCTCAACATTCCGGTTGTGAGTTGCGCGGGTTCCATCTTAGATACGCACACCTTTTTGGGGACCTTCACCCCTGCGCAGGTACGTTCCTTCACCTCTCTTGTGTCTTGCTCCAGGCTCACCTCCATCAGCTCCAACATGTTCAGCTGTTG